>NW_022111310.1:1191426-1241137 GCF_000313985.2 Echinops telfairi | reverse complement strand
GGGTCCCACAGGTAGTGTAGCCTTTAAATTGAGGCACAGGACAAGCAAGGCAGCCGCACACTGGTCCGATGATCAAAGAGTGAGAGACAAGAAAGGCGAGACTCACCAAGGCATTTATCTCTCTGCCCTTCAGTTAATCCCACTTGTGTTTATCGGCCAGGCTGGCACAATAAACTATTTCACACGGGTATCTTTAAAATTTCAGTGTATCTTCAGATGATAAACTACTACTTCACATACAATGTAAGAACCTTACAACAGCGTGCTTCCATGTATTTTGGCACTACACAGCCAAATTTCTTTTAAAAGAATTTAAAAGGAAGAAAAAAGTTCTTAAAAAAATGAAACATGCTGCATTGGTCTGAACTTGAATGTATCTGTCTTTGGCTGGGTTCACAGGAGAAGAAAAAAACAGATACTTACGTGTTTCTACATGTTGTTGTTTAGTTGCCATCAAGTCAGCTCTGACCCAAGCGACCCTCTGCACAACAGAAGGAAACACTGTGTGGTCCTGTGCCATCCTCACCATTGTCCCCATGCCGGAGCCCATGGTTGCAGCCACTGTGTCAGTCCATCTTGTCTAGAGCCTTCCTCTTTTTTGAAGCTCCTCCACTTTAACAAACATGAGGTCCTTCTCCAGGGACTGGTCTCTCCTGACAATATGTCCAAAGTATGTAAGGCAAAGTCTTGCCATCCTTGCCACGAAGGAGCATTCTGGCCTTATGTCTTCCAATACAGATTGGTTTGTCCTTTTAGCAGTCCATGGTACTTTCAATAGTCTTCTCTAGCAATTCAAACTCATCTATTCTTCTACTCTCTTCCTAATGCAGTGTCCAACTTTCACATGTGTATGATGCAATGGGGAATACTATGGCCTGGGTCAGGCGCACCTCAGTCCTCCTAATAACATCTTTGCTCATCAATACTCTAAAGAAGTCTTGTGCAGCAGATTTTCTTATTGTAATATGTTTCTTTTTTAAAAAAAATTTAAAAATATGTTTCTATGTCTCTGTACAGAAACTTATATTAAGAAAATGGTTCACACAGTGGTGGAATCCAGCAAGTCCCAGTCCAGGAAGGTTCCAAGTCCATGGGCCAGATGTTATGCTGGAAGCTTCGGGCTCAGGGAGCTGCAGCAGCTGATGAACCCAAGATCTGTAGAAAAAAACAAAGGCTGGAGATGGCAGAAGGGCATAAATCCAACATCAGGCAGTAAAATGCCCCGTCCCTGATGACTCCCAATATTGGCAGGCAATATGGTAGAGCTCTAGTGGCGTAGTGGTGAGGTGTTGGGCTGCTAACTGCAAGGTCAGTAGTTCGAAACCACCTTGTTCTCCACAAGGAAATTTTCTATTCCTGTAGAGAGTAGAATCTACTGGATGGCAGTTTTGAGTATGTCAGGCTGTAGGGCCAGCCCACAACCAAGAGGGTCCTATGGAGCGATGACACAATTGAATGGAAAGAATGAAGACAGACAAAAGTTTAGGGTGCTCACTTCCATGAAGCCAGGAACAAGAGAATGTGTGTGAATATATTCCCTGAAAGGCTTATATAGTCTTGGGAAGTGCAAGCCCCTTCAATGACAGTCAATCACATACGTGGCAAGGTGGACAGTGTCTTAACTCTAGAGGTCCCTGAGCTCATTGGGGAGGAACCTAATATGAGTACTGGGGCCCAGCAGAAGGGAGTTGACCACCTCTTAAGCAGGGAGAACAAGAGAAGCATGTTTGCTCCTATAGATAAGGGCTGCCGGCCGCATAATGATCAGCCATGTGCTTGTAAGAGGTTTCATAAGGTAGCACTATTATGGGAGGATTTGTGGGGATGATTTTTAGTCCGGAGAATGTGACTGGGACTCTTCTCCAAGCCACAAATGCGAAGGCCTCCCTCCACCAGAATCCTGGCCTCCCAGGCTTCTTATTTATGAACATAGTGAATTTGTCTGCATATACTCTCTTCCCGGTCCTCAGTGTCCCACAGCAGGCCATTGGCTCTTGTCCAAAGAATTGGTGGTCTATGAGCCAGATGCAGGACCCAGACCCAACAGCAAGCAAGCAAGCTTTTCCAAAGGGATCACTTATGTTGAAAGCAGCAGCTTCTCCAAGGAAATTTCCTTTCCATTGATTTTGCCAGGGTATTGAATTCAACCCTAATCTTTTTACAACAGATTGGCTATAAATATGCTGTTAGGTCAGGCCCTGGGGGTTACTGGGTATTAACTATTAAACCACCACAAATCCTGGCCCAGCCACATGGTGGACACAAAACCTAACTATCACAGTCTACCAGCTTTGTGTGAGTTCTGAAACTTATTGTCTGACTTTGTAAAGTTTCACTTTCTGTTACCCCAAATATCAGATTCATGCCCTGGAGAAATCAAACCTAATGAATAACGACTCCATGTGGAACAGAGAAGGAGTAAGCCACTCATTAGGAAACTAGCTAACAGAGCATCTACGCCAGTGGTTCTCAACCTTCCTAATGCCACGACCCTTTCATACAGTTCCTCGTGGTGGTGCCCCTCCAACCATAAAATTATTTTCGTTGCTATTTCATCACTGTCATCTTGCTACTGTTATGAAGCAGGCGACCCCTGTGAAAGGGTCGTTCGACCCCCAAAGGGGTCGCGACCCACAGGTGCAGAACCACTGATCTACACAATCTAGTTTCCAAGTAGTATTTAGACTATTTATCCAACAATATTAAGCATGCAGATTGCCACATCTTCCCCCCACTGACCTTTTGGTTAGCCCAGTCCTTAAACCCACGATGTTGTGGGAAGATGGGGCAATCTGCTTCTATAGATTCCAGCCTTGGAAACCCACAGGGCCGTTTTACTCTGTCCTATTGGGTTGTTATGAATCAGAATAGGCTCAATGGCAGTGAACATAGAGTTGTCATGATTCGGAATCGACTTCAAGGGCAATGAGTTGGTATTTTAGTAGAAAATATTACTGGGCAGGGAGGAGGAGGTCAACTTGAAGGAAACAGGTAGTGCATTTAAAATTTTGATACTGCCCAATATTTCCCAACTGAGCCCCAGTGAGACTCTTGCCAATAATATAAGGTGCTCATTTTTTCACACTTTCCTCAGTAATGAGTATATAGTTTGCTAACTAAATTTGAGAGAACTATCTAGCTCACAGCATTACAGTAAGGGCCACATGTGAAAGGCCTCTCATTGTCAGCAGTCCATATTTTCATTATTTTACTGTCCAAAAAATGAAATGTGTAACCTATGTGTCAACTCACTGCCATCGAGCCGATTCTGACTCCTCAGCTGCCGAGAGGACAGGGTAGAACTGTGCCTGCGGTTTCTGAGACTGTAACTTTATGGGAGAAGAACACCTCGTCTTTGTCCCCGGAGCTGCAGGTGTCTTCGAACTGACGCAGCCCGACGACAGTAAGTACTCCGCTGACGAACCGAATTTAGTGTGAAGCTTAAAGAAAAACAAAACACCCCCCCAAAGGGCGCGTTTCGGGGTCTCAGCTGTGATCATTGGATGTAATGACTTAAAGCAGGCGCTTCGTTTCCTTTTTAATAAAACCCAGCCAACCTCTCCTTTTTAATAAAACCCAGCCAACCTCTCCAGCCTGCCTTTGTCTCCCGAGCAACGCAGAGCTCCCACAGGAGAAGGGTGCCCTCGGGGTTTCTTTCTGAAAGGAAGCAGATGCCTCCTTCTGCAGCTGTGGGGCCCGGGGACTGGCGGGTTTCGCCTGGCCGTTCTTCCGCAGGGCCCGGGAGCCGCCTCACTGCTTCCTTTTTGCTGCCCATGACCCTCCCTTACCCTAGACCGCATTGGGATGGCTCAACGTCTGCAGGGTTTTCTTTGTATTTTAGATGATTATAAATTTGGTTCTGGAAACTACACGTGCTGATGTGCCGTACGGATGTGAAGCGAAGCGTTTCGTGCCACCTGGACGGGGAGCCGGGGCGGGGTTGGCCCTGACTTGCCACCAGATGGACAGCTTTTTTAGCTTGGCATTTTCAGTCTGAATTTCGGCTTGCCTAAACTTAAACAGCTTCTTGACACTATTTTTCACAGACGCTACGGAATAGAAACTCTATCTCCACCCAGGAGCGTCTGAGTTCCACGAAAGAACTCACTTGAGACGTGAAGTGCAGGGTCAATGGAGGGGCGGGGGCGGGGAAAATTCTCAAAACCAGCCAATGGCAAGGCACGCTGCACAAAGGGCCCGCCTCGTGGACTCAAAAAAAAAAAAAAAGGCAGTCGTGATTGCGATTGGCGAAAGTGGGCGGAAAGCCCTAGCCTTCAACTACAGTGGGTTTTGATTGGCTGAGGTACAAGTCGATTTTCCAACCCTCAAGCCTCGGAGGGATAAGTCCCGCCTTAAAAGGCGTTTGATAACAGCTGTACGTATTGTAAGGAGAACGGTGATTGGTCAAGGCGCTTACAGGTTCGGTCGGTAGTAAACACAGCGAGACTCCTGGGACCAGGGATTGGTCAGTTCATCGGCTGGCCGAGTAAATTCCTCCGGCTTCCGCGGCGGGCTGGCTGCAGTCCTGCCCTGGCCCCGCCCTGGCCCCGCCCGCTCCTTGCTGACTGGCTCAGGCTGGGCTGAAGGAGTGGAGGAATGGCGCGGAGTAGGCGCGCTCGCCTTGCGTCACTTCCGCTTACTGTGGGCTCCGCCGCGGAGTTCTCCGAGTGCGGCGGCGAACCGGCTGAAGGAGCTGGTGGTCCAGAGGCGGGGTGGGAGGAACCGGGAGGAAATCCCACCGCGGAGACGCCAGCCTGGACGGTCTCCGCTTTTCCCAGGCTGTCGGGCCCGGTCGGCGAGGGGTCGCCGCCTCCTCCAGCGGTGGAGAAGGGGGGCGGAGCCCGGGGCTCAGGTGAGGCGAGTCTGTCAGCGCGGGCGGTGGCGGCGCGCGGGCGGGCGCGCGGGCTCGCCTCGCCGGGACGGCGGGGCAGGGTCGCGCCGAGGCGTGGAGGAGCGCGCAGACGCGTGCGGGTGCCCCCAGCCCACCCTGCGAGTCTTTCCGAGGCGGTATTGTTGCCCTTCGGAGCGGAGGGGCCCGGCGGGTGAGAGGCTGGTGCTTCTGCGCAGGCGTCCCCCGTGTCCCGACGTCGATCTGGCTGTCTGCGCGGTGGGGCGGGGGCCCGCGCCCCCGCCGGTCTCCGGGCTGGCGGCCGACCGGACGAGTAGCGGATCTGCGGCGGTGTGGGACGGGTCGGTGTCTCCCTTGGCCCCATCCTGGGTCTAGTTGTCCCCAGCGAGGCCCCAGGCCGCCCCGGGAGCGGGAAGCGGTGGCCGACCCTGGAAGGTATTTCGGACCGCCTCGACTTGTCGGAGGACTCGAGGGCGCCCGGGCACGAATGCCCACCGTTTCTGGACGCGTGCTGCGAGCTGTAGGCCATGCATGGGACCTCACAGCCGCCCCACCCCGACCCCTTGGTGGAGGACGGACGGCCTTGAATGTGAGTCCGAAAATAAAAGCGTGGTGGAGGTCGAACGGCTTTTTCCTCTCTAAAAGCCTGTTTATTATCAAGCCAGCTTGCCTCCCAGCGCCGGGGAGGGTGCTGTAAAAGTTAACTTCTGAGTAGAAGACAAATCCTAAAGGTACTTAATTTGGAGTAACCTTTGTAGGGAAAGCCTTGAAGTCAGCGCCGGTGAATTTTCAGTTCTGGTTGAGATCGGAAACCCCTTCACCTTCGAGACTGGAAACGAGTATTTCCCAAATATGGTAGTATCCTTTTCTATTTTCTTTTGGTGTGTGTTTTGTGTGGGTTTTTTTTTAGGTTGAAGAGAATGCTGTCTTCGTCATCCCTGATTTGTTACCCTTGTAAGGGCTATTGTGTCTTAGATGACAAAAACTAGTGTGCGAGTGCCTCACCCTTGTTCTGAAGAACTTGCTCTCGGGCTGCTCCTTAGCAACTTGATGGCAATGGGTTTGCCTTTTGATTGCTTATAGTCTTGTGATTTGCGTGGCAAGCGAGGGTGGTTGGCAGTGAGCTAAAAGAATGGGAAGGGAAGAGACCAGCTGGGGAAAGAAGACTGAAAAGAATTTTAGGCAAAAGCCCGTAAGCCAGGGAGAAGAGCAGGCTTCCCCGGGGTTCATTCTAGTTCAACTTCCTGGGGAGAAGCATTTCCACTCCAAGTGACCTTGTTACAAAGTCAGTTCTGATTCTGTGTACCTGCATTGGAAAGGCAGATTCTCTACAGGGGGTGGAGCCGGAAGGAACTGGTCCAAAGTTTTGTTCCCACCGTTGCTATAACGCCCTGTGGGAATCTAACAAGCATGAGTGGACTGCCCTGGTCTCCACAGCCAGCTGGTGACCTTCCAGTGAAGACTAGGGAGGAAGATGAGTCTGAAAAGAGCGACAGTCTCTGAAACTCACAGGGACAGCTCTACCCTGTCCAACTGGGTAGAACTGGCTTCATCCCAGGCAGTGAATTTGGCTTTGGAGATAAAAGATTGACTGCCTGGGGGCCTGTCTAGGCCCAAGGGTTTGGTTCAACCAGTGGAGAGGAACTTTTTGAAGAGAACGGAGGTCAACATAGCCCTTCTTTCCTCCTAAAAGTTGTTTCAAACAAAACATGAAGAGAGCAATTAGCTGGGGATGCTGGCAAACTAGATTCTGGTTAATTGAGGAGTCTGTGTCTTAGCAAAATTCCAAAAAGTAATCAGATTTGGAGAAGTAGAAACAATGGGATTTTTTTTTCTCTTTAATGAGGCATTTGTGTGTGAGCAAAATTCCAGAAGTACTAAGATTTTCAGGAAAAGCACATAGAGAAAAATTTCCCCCCACTAAATTTGGGAGGTTAGTGCTTTCAAAAGAGACTGTGACAGTTTTTTAAAAGTTACATGGCTAACAAACCACTCAGTGATCTTAGGTAGGGTTTCTGAGACTAAACATATGGGAGCAGAGCTCCTCAGCTTTCTTCCTTGGAGCTGCTGGTGGTTTTGAACCACCTGTGAGTTGGAAACCGCTCAAAAGCACATAAAAACAACAGCATGGATTTTATAGAGTTTTTCATAAATTATAGAGAGTTCTTTCATGTGGATGACTTAAAAATACTTTTGTGTTCAGTGTGATGTGACAAAGTTTGCTGCAGTGTTGACACCAGATTTTGAATCTGCTGCAGATCCTCTGGAAAAGAAAAAAAAAAATAGCCTAGTAATAAGTCCATGTTAGTTTTCAATATTTCTTTTCCTTAAATGTATATAAACTCAAAACCCAAACTTAACTACCACGGAATAGAGATTCTGACTCATAATACATTTCCCCTCAGTTTTGAGGGTATGATTTTACTTTAATTTGCTTAGTAGCATTTGGCAAATATGTGCTCTTGTAGAGCCAGTTTTGTTTATAGCAGGTGGGATGGAATGTAACATAATACTGCTTGTTTTGTCTAAGCATGAAATGAACTCATGCGAACAGACCGGCTGTTTCTGGATGAACTATTGATCTTTACAGTTGTTTCCATCTCTGAATAGTGGCTTTTAATCTCAACTTCTAATTTTTGGCATGCCTTTAATTTTGTTAACACCTCTGGTGGCATGAGCTAGTTAAGTACTGGGCTGTGAACTTCAAGGTTGGTAGTTTGAACCCACCAGTCACTACAGTAAAAAGACAGGGCTGTCAGCTCCAGTTAGGATTTATAGTCTCGGGAACCCTGTGGAGCAGTCCCACTCGGTCCTTGAGAGCTGCTGTGAGTCAGAACCCACTCGCCGGCGGGAGTGGGATTTGGGTTTGGATTTCATTTGATTACTTTTACATGTATTTGCTAAAAGCTTTGAATTGTCATTTTGACAGTTCAGTCAGATTAGGAATGACAGAACAGGCTTCATTGTGATATGAGGATCGATTACTTTCTTTTTGCCCCAGATTGTTTTATCCACAGATACTTGCTTTCCATTCTTCCAGATTCAAATGGTGTATGTAAACTTTCAAAATTTCTTTAATTCCAAAGCACATTTTATTCTCTTTGAAGACTAGATGTGACAAATTAGATTAATTGGCAACTCGGTTTCTTTCCTAGTGTTGCATGAAATGTCACGTTTTATAACCACTGTCATATTCGATTTAATGACATTTGGTGCACTTAAACACTTTCCAAACAACAACTAAACCCCAGAATCACTGTCATAGTACTATATTAATTCAGACTTTACTGGTTTTCCAAATTTGCCTTTGTACTTTGAAGGCTGTTTGCTATTGAAAGGAAGCCTGTTGCAAGTGATGTTTTCCTTAAATAATGGAAAACATGAAGGTTTTTTTTGTTTTTAACTTAAAATAGTTAAGTTGTAGACTTGCTTTTTGGATATGAATTCTTAGGAGACTGCTCTTTCGTGTACTTGATGATACAGGTTTGCAAATGCTTTAATTTCAACTTGTGTTGAAAATGACTAGAATGAATTGCTTCCCTTTTTTCATGTTGATGAATACCACATGGAGGGATTGATTTTCTGGGACATCTTACTTAGTGGATTATGATGAGCTAAATCCAAACTGCAATGAATCACCTAACAACAAATCCAAACCAAGACCCAGCTCTGCTGCCCTGTCACCATAAAGCTGGGGACAACCTTTGCTTCCTCTGAGCCACTGACTGCACTTTACCTCTCTGTGGTGCTTAATGCTTTCCACTTGGTACTGTGCTTATTTGTTATATAAGCCAGCAAGCATCTGTGTCATCGATTTGTATGTACCACTTAACCTGAATGCAGAAAGCACTGTAAGTGAATGCGTTTATGTGAAGGGCTTCAAAAAGTTCATGGGAAAATAGAGTTAAAGTATAATAGATTTGTTCCTTGAATTTTTTGAAGCCGCTGTGTATACCAAATAGTACATAAGCACACGCATGGGATGTTGAGATGTTGTCCTGGATTGAAGGTGTGTGTGTGTGTGTATGTGTATCTCCATGTCCGTCCCAGTATGTGTCAGCTTGGCTGGACCATGATTCTCAGTGGTTTGGCAACTATGTAATGATGTAATGTGGTGGCTATGTGTTGATGTAATTATCCCCCCTGGTGTGATCAGCCCTGATGATGTAAGGGATTTAGAGGAGGATGCAGCACCCTTTACTTAGGTCACAGCCCTGATCTCATACAAGGGAGTTTCTCTGTGCTGTGGCTTGCATCACCTTTTAGTAGAGTGAGAAGGAGAAGAGAGCAGGAACATCAGTACTGCCATGGGCAGAGCACATCATTTGAACCCAGTGTCCCGGCACTGGGTCATTGTTAGGCACCACCAATATGTTGTCCCTCACAATGCACTCATGTACTACAGAAAGAAACCTGCCCTGTCCTTTGTCTTGTGCTGCACCCCTTTGTTTAAGCCACCTGTTGCAGCCACTGTGTCGATTTATCTTGCTGAGGGTCTTACTCTTTTTCAGTGGTCTTTGGTTTTATCAAACACACTATCTTGTAGGGGCTGGTCCCTCTTGGTAATTTGTCCAAAGTACATTACAGAGTCTTCCCATCCTCACTTCTGAGGACATTCCAGCTGTACTCCTTCCAAAACGGAAGACAGAGAGAAAGCCTTCCCCTAGAATTGGCGCTCTGAATTTGAAGTTTCCTGGCCTCCTCCCTGAAAGAATAAAGTGCTGTTGGTTAAAGCCCATCCCCGTGTGGCATATCTGCTATAACAGCACTGGGTAATCAAGACAGATGTCCTTGGCTATGTGTGCAGCGCTCTCTTAAAAGGCTACAAGCTGCTGAGTCTCTGATCCTTGTATTTGCTTGGTCCCTAAGTGGGTCATCTGTCTCCTTTTGCAGCTGTTGGTGTGCCTCAGTTAAGCAGCAGCCCTTGCCCTCGTTCTGCATTTGCTCTTGTTCATCTTTAGTCAGTTAGGAAACTAGAAAAACTTATTTAAGTTTTGTTGGTGTAAAACAAGGTTGTGTGTGAGAAATTGGGGGGCTTTCCTTTAAGCAAATCTTTTATATATAGGCTTTTGATCTTTATTTTGTATATTCCAAGTCCCCGTCCCCCCCCCCCCTTTTGGCTGATTTTAGAGATAGTTAAGATCCTTAAAAATTTATCTGTTGGTTAATATAGTATTATCATATTTCATCAGTATCTGGCCCAAATTCAATAAAAAATAATTACTGAGCTGAGTATCAGGCATTGTGGGTAGTGCTTAAAAGTGAAGCAGAAAATAGAGATCCGGCTTCAGTAAACAATGTAAAAAGCATTTTGAATTTGCACTAGGAGTATAAGCAGGGCACTAATACCTTTTCTTACTCAAACTGAATTATAAAGTCCTTAATCAGTTACTAGCCAGGAATTTTGAACTAGAAAATTGGGGTGGTGGGTGGGGTGAGGTGGTGAGGCTCTGGCATTAGCCCTCACATCCCCAGTCATGCTCACCTCTGGTCCTTGGAGGGTTCCCTTTCCTGTAGACCTGTCTGTCCAGTTTCTGAGCCAACCTTTGCCAGCAGAACCAGAGAGAGGATGAGACCAGTCATGCTGACAGCAGTGTCCGGAGTTTTCCCTCGGTTCCCAGGTGCCCACCTAGACCAGCCTTCCCCCCACACGCCCACTCCTACCTTGATCAAATTAGAATAATGGTCTACACCAGGCCTGAGCTGATGACCTGTCAGAAATCCAAGCCTGTTTCAGATCTTTCTGAATTTTGTTCTTTTACATTTATTTTCTGCCCTCTATAAGGGAAGGGAAGGAAAGGTTGTGTTTCAATATTGGCTTTCTGATAGGATAATGAATATGAAGAGTTTCTTAGAATGAAAGATGCTTCTTCTGAGTAAGGTAACTTTGCAGGTACTTCCTGGCAGGCAGGCAGGCAGGCAGGCATCAAAATCATTTGTTACGATGGTAGACGATGGTTGAATGTGGAATACTCTTCCTTATGAACTAGATGTATTATTAAAAAGCACATCGATATGCTTATTAGGTTAAATAAAGCATTAAGAAAGCAAATCTATTGAGAAAACTCTTCAGTTATTCTTGTTAGTGCATTGAGCACTGGTATGAGTATATTATATGAAGGAACTCAAAAAGAAAAGAAAAAAAATTAGTTACATGACTATTAACATAACGACCAGATTGAATTCTATGTTAAATGACAAGTTTATACATGTCAATAAAAATAATATTGAAGTATGGATTGTGATAAGAGTTGTATGAGCCCCTAATAAAATGATTTTTAAAAAAGAAAAAAAAATTAAATATAAAAACTATACTCCACAACTCTTATGAATGTGATTGCACTAGTGAAATGTGTATGTGAATTGTATGTGGGTGAAACTGTCAAAATAACTAAAATTTTTAAATGACATGTTTGCTCTTAATAAAGATGTCTTAAAGAAAAAGGGAAAAAAGAACTAGGTGTTATGTCTTAAGGAAACATTTCTGCCACAGATGCAGGCCAGACTAGTTTTGGTTGTTTGTTTTTCTTTAGTGCTTATTCTGAGCTGACTTTGGAAAGCCCACTAAGCCACGGTACCTCAGGAAGCCTTCCTCTCTGCCCTTCTCACGGCTGCTCCTTGGGAGACCACTGACTGGGCGGCCCACAAAATACCCATGGAATAAGCTGCTAAAAGACACAAATACTGTCTTAAGGTTCATGCTGTTGTCTTAAATCTGTTAAATGACTTTTTTTTTTAGATCGTTTTATTGGGGGCTCTTACAACTCTTGTTACAATCCATACATCAGTTGTATCTGACATATTAGTACATATATTCCATTGTTATTTTCTATACATTTACTTTCCATTGAGCCCTTGGGATCAGCTCCTCTTCCCCCTTCCCCCTCCCTTAAACCATGGTCTTGTAAATGTCAACCAATTAGAATTTTGTTGTAAGGTCGTGGAGTCTATGTTTAAGTTCTGAACATTTCCTTTGTAACACTTTGGTGAATCCTTACTAGGGTAGGACCTGATCTTGGATTATTTGGTTCTTTCAATAAAATCTTTAATTTTAACAGATGCTTCATTTTGTTCTGACTGTTTTATGTGGAAATGACTAGAAATGTTTACAGTATACTTGCTTTGGGTCATGCATCATTGTAAATTGATCAATTGCTTACCTAATCACATGTAGTTTTGTCAACCCATATTGTCACATTTTGAAGTCTTAAACCTGAAGCTTATTTCCTTGTGAGGGTTTCAGATAGGCTCTAGCTATGTCCAGCTTTCTTTTTTAATTGCAGCATATTGACCATACAAGTGATACGAGAACCCAGCAGTCTTCTTTTAAGGTACATATTTAAAGGATTTGCAAAGATGTAAAACAGGGCAACTCTTGGAAGTGACTCGATGACAGTGAGTGTTTGGATTTGGGCTTTAGAACCTTCTAGATGCAAGTGCTATCTGAGCAGTTGGTAGCAGTAGTGGTAGCTAGGCACCATCTTCTTCTCAGGAGTGTGGAAACTCAATGTTCACCTGGTTTAGTAGTCCATTGTATTAATAATTGCTTGTATGTGTCTGACTTTTATCACTTTTTTTGGTTTCGACTCAAGCCCAAGAGAGGGAAAGACTCCCTATATGTAGAAATAGGCCTGGAGCCAATTTGAGAGACATTAGTTTATTTGCATTCAGTGGTGACCGACACAAAGGATCCACAAAGAGTCATTGTGGGGGTTTTAAAAAAATTATTAACTTGGAGTTAATTATATCATTCCATAGTTCATTCACATCAAGCAGAATTGTACAAATGCTACCACAATCAGTTTCCAAACATTCTTAGATTCCTTGACATCGTTTTCCTTTTACATACCCCCCCTGCTGTCCCTATAGGTTCATCAATCTTGGGTTTCATATATCAAAACACAGAAAAATATATAATACAACTTCAAGAGGGTGACCTTCAAGGACATGATACTTCTGAGACACACCCTAATATGAACGAACGAAACAGAGCAAAAATACAGAAAATGTTGGGAACCAGATCAGGGGGTCAACTAACAAAAGTTTAACTGTTCAAGTCAGATTGATGGTGGGCACTTTTTTGAGGTGGGTTTTTAAAACTATTTGCTCTTAACGATGTTCCGGTAGCTGAAACTCGATGTTTACTACTTTTGTGTGTCAGTTGCGGTCTAGCCTAGCTATCGGGCAGGGTGGAGAGAAAAGAGTTGTCCTCCTGTTGGGGGCACACTGGGAATGCTGGCTTAGCTCAAGTGTGGCCGTTTTGGAGCATAGTCAGTACCTCTTCTACCTTTCTCCAGCTAGGGAGACTCCAGTAATTACACAGGAGATGGCTGCTCATAAGCTTTAAAGAACCCATTTGCTGCTTACTCAAGTAGGAAGGTGAAGCACTGCCTTTGTGGACTGTTAGGTCTGTGGGCCTTGGTATCCCCTGAGACTGGTCCTGAGCCCCTAGGTCAGTGGTTCTCAACCTGTGGGTTGCGGCCCAAGGGGTCGAACAACTCTTTCACCGATTCATAACAGTAGCAAAATTACAGTGATGAAGTAGCAACGAAAATAATTTTGTGATTGGGGGGTCACCACAACATGAGGAACTGTATGAAAGGGTCATGGCATTAGGAAGGTTGAGAACCACTGCTCTAGGGAATCTGCCAAGTAGAGGGATTGCTGGGTCATAACAGTCTCACCAGCAGTGTATGAGGTTTCCATTCTCCCCACACCTCACCAACACTGTTGTTTATTATTGTTTGAACCGTGTTATTCATACTGAGGTGAGATGGTATCTCATTATTATTTTGATTTGCATCTCTAATGGTTGTGAGCATTTCTTTTATATTTGTTTCCTGCTTGAAGATCTTAGACAATGTCTGTTCGTGTCCTCTGCCCATTTTTAAATTGGTTTATTTGTCTTTTCCTTTTTGAGGTGTATGATTTTGAACTTGTTCCACATTTGTTTCCGTTCTCCCCAGAACGTCGAATTGTGATTCCTTTCAGAGTGGTCAACTGTGATAGCCTGGTACCATCTAATTCTAATGGTCTCAGGATCATGGAGGCTAGGTTTCCTTGGACTTCCTTCACTGATTTTCTTCACTCTTCTTTGCCCCAATGGAGATAGACTGATAGTTGTTCTTTAGATGCCCCTCAGAAGCTTGTAAGACCCCTATCTGCTACACACCAAAGTAGGGTGTAGATCAGGGGTGTCAAACTCAATTAAAATGCGGGCCATTTGGTGCAACAGGCAAGATTCACATGGGCCACATCACATTTACAAATTTTGTTAAATTTATATTTTGAAATGAGGATTCAGGAATATGGATAGGATAATTAAAACATATAATTGCTTTTATTTAAACATTTATTTAATGTATTTATAAAACTAAAATTATTCTTTTTTACTAGAAACTTGCCAGCGCTTTCCTCCTCCTAGTTTTCACTTACCTCTTATGTCGTGACTGGAAAATATAACAAAGTAATAAAAAACACAAAATGTTGGACAGCTGACAAACGTGATGCACAATCGTAATGGCTAGGTATGAATCATAACAGCACAACCCAGAGTGCTCTTTTTAACCTTTTTGCCATTGGGATCTGTTTACATTACGTAACACTGAGAGTGGCAGACATACCGCTGGAATTGAGCGCGTTTATACAGGTCCACAGGCCCTGGGCCACGTGTATACTCGTCTTCAGTAGTTAAAGGGTTAACGAGGGAATTGTGTGTATGATATTGCCTCGATCTCCCCAAGTCCTATTTTCTACATAATGATTTTTTCTGTTTTCATTTTATTTCAGAGCATCGCAGGCCACAAAAAGTTACCTGGTGGGGGGGGGTGCATATGCCCCCATTCTTTATAGCATTTAGATCAGGTCTTCAAATTTGGTGGTATTGATGAGTTGATTAGATCACTGTGATTGTGTGTGTATGTGAATAAACTTTTATTGGAATGCAGCTGTGCCCATTTGCTCTTTTTTTTTTTTTCCCATTTGCTTCTTTTAAGCTACAAGAAGAGTGTTACATAATTGCTAGATACCATGTGGCCCACCAAGCAGGTTTGCCACCTGGCTCTGATACAAAATGCTTGCCCCATCTTGCGTTATATAAACTTGAGGCTTCAAAAAGTTCATGGGAAAAGAGCATTAGAAAATCATGGGGAAAATTTCTGAGAACTCTTGAAACACGCCTCATGCACCAACACAGATGAGGCCTCTAGAAAGATTTATAGGTAAAGATTGGCATCCCGGGGAATCCTATGAGGCAGGTCTAATCTCCCACAGGGCAGCTAGGAGTCAGAATGGACAGGACAGCAATGGGGTGTCGTTTGAAACAGGGACAGGCAGATTTGTAAGGGTGAGGCAAGATGAACAAAGCCACAGATCAATTCACCAACAAACCATTTTTAACCCTAACATACTTCTCTTCAGGTTACGGGACAGTGCAGAGTCAGAAACCCAGCCTGCCTGTCGGCTGTTCGTAATGGGCCTTTCTGTCCAGGGCACACCTGCCCACCTCAGCAACAGATGGCCATGGGTTGTCCCACTCACCCCAACAACTCTAGGAGCAGCGTTTTTGTGACAACCATTTTCAGGACACTGTTTCTCCCATAAAGAAACTTCGTCACCAAAGAGAAACTTCAAACCACAGGTGCTATAAAAGTCTTGGATTCCTAGAGGTCAGAAAAGCTGGGGAATTTGAGTGAAAAGCAGACCTAGGGTGGGGCGTGGGGGTGGCTTTTCCTCCCAAGCTAACCCAGTTCAAAGAGAAGGAAGCTGATCCATCCGTCCTATGAAATACCTCTAAAGCTCAGCAGCTGATAACCAAGCCAGCAGTTCGAACTCAGCAGCTGCTTCTCGGGAGAAAGAGGATGCCATCTGCTCCATAAAGATCGACAGCTTTGGAAACACTATGAGGCAGTTATACTCTGCCCTCCAGGGTCCTTAGGAGCCTTGGTGGAATAGTGATTGTGTGTTGGGCCATTAACTGCAAGGTTGGCAGTTCGAAACCAGACCCTCTGTGAATTACCATGATCTTCATGGTTATGAGTCTTTTCCATCAGAATAGAAAAAAAAATTATCTCAAACTAACTAAATTTTTTAAATACCCTCCTTTCCAAAAGGTTTTTAGATAACTTATTTAAACTTTCTGAGACTATTCATTTTAGCTTGGTGTTTGTCTGTGTGGCAGGGATTCAACACGAACCAAGTTAGGATAAAAGAATTTATGGGCTGATAAAACTAGATGGTCATAGGGTGATGCCAACTTCAGCCATGCTTGGATCCCCGAGGTCTGTTGGTGTCATCAGGACCCTATCGTTTGGTGCTGCTTTCTTCTGTGTTGGTTTCTCAAAACAGGCAAAAATGGCCACCATCGTGCGAGGCTTACAGACATCTCTCTCATAGCTTTCATCTCGATTAACAACCCGCCACTTGTTGGGTGCTCTTGTCAGTTCCAGCTCACAGCAGCCCTGTGTACTGCCCAAGGAGACATTTGCCTGGTCCTGTGCCAGCCTCATGATGGTTGCTATGTTTTTGAGCCCATAGTTGTGGCCACGTTGCCATGGTCTTCCTTGCTTTCGTTGAGCCTCTACTTTACCAAGCATGATAGCCGCCTCCTGGGACATCTTTCTTTAGATACTGCCACGGGTCGATTCCAACTCTCACTAACTCTGTAGGACAGGGTAGAACTGCTCTTCTGGGCTTCTGAGGCTGAAATTCTTTACGGAGGTAGAAAGCCTCATTGTCTCCTGTGGAGCAGCTGGTAGTTTCGAATTGGCGCCTTGTGGTTAGCAGCCCACTGCATTACCACAAATTTCCCCAGGCTCAACTCATAACTGGCATGGCTTGAGTCACATATCCTCCTATAAAATAATCACCATGGTCATGAGGAGTGGGAACCATGTGTCTGGACCCCCTGGGAATGCAGAGCTTTGAAGATAATCTGATCCGAGAGAGTTTGCCCAAAAAACATGGTAAGCATAAGAATAATAGGTCCCTTAGAGTACTTGAATGTTGATTTGTGAGGAAATGCTAACAAGCTTAACGTTGCTTCAATTGCTTACTCATTTTTACTCTTATTTTCAGTTACTTTCATTACATAAAAACAAAAAAATTTGACCAAAGTATGTAAAGTCTTCCCTTGTAATAAATTGGGAAATAGTTGGTTTTGACATAGCCTTCTGGATGCAAGACTATGTAATAAACAGTCTAACGATGGTGTGGTAGAGTCTGACCATACATACCTCGGGAAGGGGAGACACGAAGATCTTCAGCTGCTACAGGCTGTTTCCTAAGAGGCAGTGGTCATATGGGCCCCTGCCCTCCAACCTTGTTACCAATTCTGACATCATCATCTCCCACAGTACTCTACTCCTCTGCTGGCTCAGTGCATTGCAGTTGCCACACCCAACTCACAGACCATACTCATAAGATTTATTAGAGAAGTAATACGTTACAATTCAGGTTTAAGAATGACTCCGGATACAGTTCTTTGACCAGCACAACCTCCTCCTGGCATGGACCCCCACCTGCACAGGCAAACCTCATTTAGCTCTGCAAATTAAGTGCCCAGAAGGACCCTATTCCACCAGTAAGCCTTGGCTCAAAGGGCTTGGCTCTTAGTCTGTGGATTGGCAAACCTAACTACCCAAGTGCCCAGAGGCAACCCACTCTGCTGCCGTCAGACCTTCTGCCCCCAAACACAGCTTGGATCAGCTTCCATGCTGGTTGGTGTCAGTCTCCGGGTTCTGTTGCAGTTCCCCTCACTTCCTTGAGTCCTCAGCAGAATTGTTTTGACGTCCAGAATTCATTAGCAGTCTCTTGAAGGCAGTACAGGCTTTATCAGTAGGCACCTCATAGCTCTTCTAGCCTGTGCTCATAATCCAATACTAAACTGCCTCTACCTTTAGGGATCTTTTAGACCAGGGGTTGGTTCTCAACCTTCCTACTGCCGCAACCCTTTAATTCAGTTCCTCATGTTGTGGTGACCCAACTATAAAATTCTTTCCGTTACTGCTACTGTTAAGAATCGGGTGACCCCTGTTGTGACCCACAGGTTGAGAGTCACTGTTTTAGAACAACACCCCTTTCTTTTGGTACCAGATTCTGTCTGCTTTAGTGCTGCTATAACAGAAATATCATACGTGGATGGCTCTAACAAACACGTTTATTCCCATGATTTCAGAGGCTAAAAGTCCGAATTTAGCGGGCCCATTTCAGGAGAAGGCCTTGTCGACTGTTGGCTCTGGTCCTTGCCTCCTTTCAGCATGTGTAGGCCTGGCACTCCTGAGGGAGCTCCATATATTTTGGTATCTATCTTCCTCTGGGGCTGGGAGCTTCACAGTGTAGGGGCCCCAGGTCAGATGAACACACACTGCTCTCAGCTCTCTTGATGGTGGTAGATCCTTTCCCTCAGTTATTTATTGGTCTATAACAAATCACCTCGGAACCTATTGACTTCCTTGGTTTTACTATCTAGAAAACTTATTTCATGAAGTCAATAACAGAATATTTGAAAATAGTGGTATGCTGGTAAATGTTCTCATACCAGCTTTCTGGAAAGAAAAATGTCCGTGTATTTATTGTCCATTTTACTGAAAAGATGAATAACTTACTTTGTGGATAATAAAATATATCTTATAAATTATAGCCAATTTTCATAGCCATGTACAGTTTTGACATAATATATATTAATTAGTAAAATAAAGGTTGAAAAAGAAACTTTAATGGCTTAGAATAACAATCTTCTCTTTAATTGCTTTACACATTTCTGGGCCTTGGCTGGGGCTCAGCTAGATAATTCTCTCCTGGGGTCTGTCATGTGGGTACAGTCAGATGATGGCTGCGGCTGGAGTCATCTTGGAGACTCCTATGTCTGGAGGCTGATGCTGTCAGCAAGATTTCGCATGGGCTTCTTCACAACATGGTGACTGGATTCCAAGAGTGAGCCAAAAAGATCAGGCAAAAGCTGAGGAGGGGGTCACCTTCTGTGACCCAGCCCAGAAGTCATGCACTGTAACTTAGTAAGTCATACCCTGTCCAGCACCAAAGAATTAAACGTAGAGACTGCCTCTTGGTGAAAGGTGTGTCTGTGTCACATTGTGTGGTATGCGTGGGAGATCTTGAGATGGCCATCTTGGAAAATACAACCTGCTACACAAATTGCTCCATTTCGAGTGACTACTTTTTAGTAGTTAAGAACTAAGGAAAACAACAGCTAATCCAAAAAATAAATACAAAATAGGCTATGCTACTCCTTGGGTTGCCCTTATATTGACCAAATCCCCTTCATGCCTAATGCTACCTTTCAGCACTCCACTTTAGTTTTCCTGGAAGCATTCTGGTTTCCTGTTGGGGGAATTTCCTTGGCCTCCTTTATGAAACTTCCTTTTTGCTTTCTCAGCACAATTGGTGGACCCTACGCTCAGCTTGTGGGGCTCCCCCTGAGCCTGTAAATCGAGCATGTGGTGTCAATACTGAAGGAGTGGTTGGACTAGTGCCACTGTGACTGTGGGTCTTGCTTCTTAGCCCCTCCGTCCACCTTTGGTTGCTGTTCATTCACAAGCCTACTGTTTCACCTTCCCAAGTGTTGAGCTCAGATATCCTTTTAATTACCTAAATAAACCAGAGCTGGGTTCTCTTGTAATTACAAAGCCCTAATCTAAATTAGAAGACTTCGGCTGTGCCAGAAAGCTCAACTGAGAAAATCTGCCATGGAAGTTAATTAATGATTTATTAA
Source organism: Echinops telfairi (assembly GCF_000313985.2). NCBI lineage: Eukaryota > Metazoa > Chordata > Mammalia > Afrosoricida > Tenrecidae > Echinops > Echinops telfairi. The sequence continues at coordinate 1,221,560 of NW_022111310.1, read as the reverse complement.
AGCAGAATTGACCAACTTTCATTATAACAGGGCTTCTCAATGCTTAGTGGCATTTTAGTGTCAAAGAAAGGATTGAGATTTCCAATTGCCTTAATAATATTGGACACTGGTGGTGAATTGTATAAATATACACAGAATACAAAAATACCCTTTACTAAAAATACCTGTTATAAATAGTAACATCTGTTTATCCGTACAGTTATCTTGAAACCAAACCTGCTGCCAGTGAGTCAAATCAACCATACAGTTACCAGGTCACCATTCTGTAGTATCACCAAATGCATAGATAGTAGAGTAGGTCAGGTGTCTTACTAGCTTTCCTTGATCCCTTTTCCCAGTGCCATGCACCTGTTCTGCGTTTTGCTTCTAAATCTAATGGCATGCATTGGTGCAGTGTGATAGGTCACTTTTATGTGGGCTTTTTAGCCATGGTCTTGTAATGTCCACCAAATGATTGGATGGAACCATGAAAATGCCCTTGGGGCTTAAGAAAGGGATTGGACAGTTTGCTATTAACATTGATAAGGTGCACAGAACTGTGTGTGTGTCTGTCCCCATCTGTCCATAGAAATAAGGTGTGTGGAACCTATTGGTCAATTTTTGCCCTCCTGCTGGGCTTAAAATGAGCCATCTTAGAAATGGAAGAAGTGGCTACTACCAAGCAGTGGGAATGAACCCAGGACCTCTGCACAGGGAACCTGCTAGACCCAAGAGATGGCTGAAACACTGGAGATGAGGAGAGATGATGGGAAGCGGCAGTGGAGAGGACAGAACCAGGAGCCTGGCAGGGCTTCCTGGCCCACTGAGCGAAAGAGATGAGAACATCTTAGGCCTCAGACTTACTGGCTCCATAGCATTTCTCCAGGCACTTATTGGTGGAGCTGAGAGACGAGGACCACAGAGGCCTGCTTATTGGCACAGCTGAAATGAAGCTGTCCTGGTCAAAGAGTTGTAGTCTGTTAATTCTGATCCTGAATTATAACCTATTATTTCTGTAATAAACCCTTTCATGATTACTGTCTGAGTTTGTGACATTGTTAATCATTACTGAGCCCAGCAGACAAGTAAAGAGAACCCTGGGAAGATGCCTGGTAACAGAAATGGTGAAAAGGTTGGGAAGAAGAGTTGTGTCTGACTTCGACTTCTTAGAAACTAGCTTTGGGCTGATGCTGATGGTGACTCTTTCTTCCCTTGTGAAGTTGATGGAGGTCAGATGCAAGAGCCATGCTGTTATTTTCACTGTGACCTTTTTTGAGGACTGACTTTTGGTGACTGGTATCACTTTGTAAGTGGGCCCTGAAAGCAGGAAATTCCTGTTATTTACAGCCTTCTCCGGAGCCTCTTGATGTTGACTGACAAATGTACGTGTATGGGAGACCAGTTCCCTTGGCTCGAAGCAGATCAAACTTGGCATGATTTCTGGTCCAGGACTTCCTGCTAGATCAGTAGAGCCTGCGGCTTGGCCCCAAATCATATCCTTGTTTGACTCCTTTGTTCTTTTCTTCCCAGTTTTACCTAGTAGAACACCTTTTTCATGGTCATAGCCTCTGGAGTCACTTTTGGACATCATAGCAGGCATATTGACTTTAGGCAATTTGTGGTCGCTAAAACATAGAAAGATACTAGGTGGTTCCCTTCATTTCTTATTCTCTTTAATTCAGACTCCATTGTTAACTTTAATTGAATTTCGCATGTGTTAAATTACTTTATTTATTAAATAGCTTCTATTAAAAGTCTTATCAGTGTGCTCACAGTGCTTGACTGCCCTTCATTACACATGAACCATTCTTACAGATCATTAGAAAGATTGAGCCGTATTTACTGTGTTTAGTTACATTACCTGACATATGGTATAATGACCATTTATTGTTGTATCACATAACTTGCTGCCCAAGAAAGGTTTGAATAATGCAGGAATTTTTCATAGCATTGGATATATCATTTAAAACTATGCTGCTTAAGCTTTTTGGAGAAAAAAAACCTTAAGACATTTTTTTCCAAATTGTGTGTAGTTATGGTATGTTCAGGTTCTCTTTAAATTAAAAAAATTTTTTTTGCTCAGTGTATGTATTTAGAGAATTGATTACTGTCACAAGATGTGTTCAGATAAGCACCAGACGGTAGCCTTCCCATCTCCATCTTCTCTTTCACAAGACTGCCACCTTCAACTCAGTTAAGTAAGTACACACAGCATGTTGATCATTGCAGAAAGCTCTGTTAAATAGTGTTACTAGTTTAGAAGGTGCAGCGGCAGAGATGTGTGACTTTAGTAGCTGGTGTAGAGCTAGATCCATGCAAAGCAGGGGTTGGTAAAGGTGGCACTGATTTCTCTAGAATAGTCCCACCATGTGGTTAGGCATTATTTCTGGCTCTGGGGTATCCAAGACTACTTTCCACCATTCTGGAGAGTCTGTGAACTTCCTCGTGTCCTTTAACTACAAATACCTTCCTAGCTCAGCTTGAGTGGTCAGTTCTCTTGCATTGTATGAGCTGTTTTACTGACACTCTTTTTTTTTTTTTTTTACTGACTGGATATTGGGAAGAGGGCCAGTTGAGTAATCAAATTGGCCAGTTTTTCTAGCCATTGCCAATCCAAATGATTATAAATTGAATGATTAAATGATACTGAGATGAAAGAAAATTGCCATGAGGGAGAAATTACTTTGGAAAATCTCCAAATAGATAATTGCATATGTAATTATTAACTGAGCGGATAGGTGTTTCTCCAGACTTTTGTGGCATGGTTTGGGCTATATTTGGACATAAGGTCAGCAGTTCAAAGCCACCAGTTGCTCTGTGTGAGAGAAAGATGAGGTTGGCTGCTCTTGTAAACATTTATAGCCTCAAATCCTAGGGAGCAGTTCTCTGCCCCATCTAGGGGCATAATGAGCCCAAATGTACTCTGGTAGTGGGTTTAGAATGTTACCTTGTTAATTTCAGGACCGACAGGGCCCCTTCAGAGAGAAGTAATCCTTAGCCTCTATGCTGCCCAGAAGGTGGCCTACCTACAAGGCAGCCCAGGAGGTTACAGGCATGCCTGAAATGCTTTGAGAAGAGCCCAGAGGATGTGGGTGGTTCTCAAGGACTGTGATAGAGGAATCGTGTAGGACTGAAGATGCCTAGGTCAGTATTATTTAAGTCTCTATCATTGTTGAAATCCTGTTCAGCACGTTCAGTGGCCTCTTCTCAAAAGTCTCACTGCCATCGAGTCAGTTCTGACCCATGGTGACCCTATAGGACAGGGTTGAATTGCCCCTGTGCGTTTCCAAGACTGCTATTCCTTACGGGAGTTGACTGCCCAACGTGCAGCCACCATGTCACCAGGCCCCCAGAAAGGTCTCTAGGCACCTCAAAATGATGCTCCTGTGATCACAGTTTTTTTGTCTTTTTTTTTTTTCAAAACCATTTTATTGGGAGTTAATGCAGGTAGCATATCATTCCATAGTTCAAACACATAAAGCCGTATTATACAATTGCTACCATAATCAGTGGGGGTTTTTTTGGTCTTTTTTTTTTGTCTTTTCTATAGAACATGGGAATTAGACATTACAAGTTTGACATTTTGGTGGGAAAGAATTGTGGTTTCTTGTTAAAGATAACTGACATTAAATTTTAAAACAGAAGTAATGTTTCTCTTGTAACTACACTTCCAGAGGTTCCTACCCTCGGTTGGCCTCTCACACTCCCCCGTCCCCAGCCGTCAGAGAGGCGCCCTGCTTTTCTCCTATAGCACCTTGTACTTCCCCTGGTGTGGCACTTTGCTCATTGTTTTAGCTTATTTATTAGCCCAGTTCTTCTGAGAAAGAGAATTGGGTCTGTCTTGTTGATTGTGCCAGGCTGACCGTGATCGGTCTGTCTCGTGCTTGGCACCTTTGGCCTACAGACAGGATGCCCATTTGTTTGGGAACTGGATTTAGCCTAATACCCACCCTGAAAGGCCAAGAGGTTCATTCTCTGGATGGGCTAAGGACTGGGAAGAGTGCCACTGGGCTTACTGGCATGGTTCTCTCACCACAACACGAGAGTCTGCACCTTATCTCTAGGAAATGGGGCACTTTCTTGGAATAGAAGAATAAGCAAGCTCATACCCCTAATGAATTCAGGAGGTGAAAATGTATAGATGCTTACTGGTTCCAAACTCAGCATTGGAAAGGAATCCATCCACTTTAGGCCACTGTGCCAGCACCGCCGCCGCCACCCTCCACCCCCAATCCCACCCTTTCCTTTAACATTTTCAACTTTTAATGAAAAAAATGTGAAAGTACAAAATAATTGTAAATGTTTTGAAGCAGATCCAGGTGCTGTGTAGTTAGAACTGTTGAGTATTTCGGTGTTAGCTCACCAAAACATACTTAAAAAGAGCAGTAATTCCTTAACATCATCCAAGATGTGATATTCTGAGCATTCTGTTAAGGTAGTTATGGAGACGTCTTGCACTTCAAAACAGACCCCAGAAAATGGTTCTCGAGCTCTTTTCTCTCTTATTTTCTTGCGCCATCATTATTTTACTGAAGTATAATACATATGCCATCAGATTGCTTGTTTTCAGTATAGTTCAGAGGCTTTCAGTAAAGTTGCGCAACCATTGCAACAATCCAATTTTAGAATATTTGTCACCCCCAAAGAACCTGTGTCCCGTTGCCCATTCCTACCCCATCCCTGATCACCACTTGGTTCTAACAGAACTATCCCAGTGAATGCCATACCAAACCAGTGTATTCGCTCATCATTTAGGGACTGCTGTCTAAATACAGGGCACTGGCTCCAGGGGCAAGCTCTTCCTTCCTTCAGGATTTCCATGTGCCTGGGCATCACTCTTGCCTTGGGTCTATGCTGTTCTTAACATAGGGACCATTGGTCCAAAGGATTCCCTCCACTCTTGGGTCTTGGTAGTAGTGAGCTCTTTCTCTTCTGAGCTCACTTCTCCTTATGTCTGGTTTTTGTGATACAAAGTGTGTCTCGAGGAAGAGCATGGCTCGAATATAGGGTAGTAACAGGAGGAAGGCTGAGACTCTGGTAGACACGAATCAAGATAGCACCCCACACTAATCTTTACATCATTAACACAGGTTAGGATTTACAACACATCACAAAATGGAGAATAATGGCATCAGATCACACAAATCAGAGGACAACAACATGATACTGGAAATCATGGCCTAGCCAAGTGCACACATTTTTGGGAGACCTGGCTCAGTCGATGACTTTGTGTTGCTGTAGATTTACTTTTGTAAATAGACCGTACACTGACCGCAGCACCGGCAGCATGGCACATGTTGCTGGTGATTATGTGGTCCTTCCATATTGAAATGTGTTAGCACGGTGTTCCTTTTATTTCCAAGCAGGCGTCCATTGTGTGCATATACTGATCTCATTTAACCGGTCAGCTGGTTGAGGAACCCTTGGAGTGCTGTCACCGATTGGTTTATACATCCCCCAGGGCTTCAGAGTCAGCTAGACCTGTTTCAAAAATTAGAATTTTGACCAAGATAAAGAAAAAACCTAAGGTTTTACTAATCATTGAGGTGCTTCAACAAAACACCTTAGCCAGATCATTACATAATGACAGACTGCAGCCCGTGCACGGGCATCTGTTTGGTTTTTATTTACTGCTCCTCTTACTGTAAGCCGACTGCCGAGCAGACTTAACACCAGTTCCTACGTCACGGCCTTACCTTTGCCCCACTTCCACAGGCATGTTCCCCACTGGTTCCTGAGCCTTCTGGTTTGTGCAGGCTTACAGAGAAATCGGATTGTACTATTCATGGATTTGGCTTTGGTAGGCTCAGTTATCACTCACTCGGCTGCTCACCAGCTTCCAAAATGTTAATTGATGTCTCCTTTCCCTCTCTTTTCTTTTGTTGGTTCATAGTTGGAAAACAGCAACTACAGAGAACTTTGTATTTCATGGTAAGATGAAAAGCTTGTGTGCCATCATTTCCAGAACTGGAACTTTTCCTCATTAAAATTCGTAAACTTTTTATTGTGAATTGGTAGAGGTCTGCAGAGCAGATCATTAGCTTTGCATTCAACAACTCAAACACATTGTTTCAGCTCATCCATTGCAGTATACTGTCTCCTCCTCTGATTTCTCTATTTCCTGGCTTGATGTGTGATTTAGGGTCAGAGTCTCGGGGGTCCTACCTGTCTCTCCAACCCCCCATTAAATACTGGCTGCCATTTCCATTGATTTAAGATCCTGAAAGATTTTGTTTTGACTGTCTTGGCATTTTTTCCTTGACCTCATGGAATGTCAAGCCCCTGGTAGGCAGTCACCCACACATTGGTCTAAGTGTAAGAGGGAGCTTGTGATGAGCCTGTAGCTGCCCCCACACGGGGGCATGTGCCCCTGGGTTGGTAGTAGAATTGGCATATGCTCCTTATTTGGTGGCCTCTTTGTCTCTGTGCCCACCGTCCAATAGCAGGAGCTCTGGAAGGTCCCCCCTTGGTCCTCCATGACGCCCTTTGTGCTCTTAACACTTTTCTTTTCTTTTACCCCCCTTAGGATCATGGATTTTCCAGGACACTTTGAACAGATCTTCCAACAGCTGAACTACCAGAGACTTCACGGCCAGCTCTGTGACTGCGTCATTGTGGTAGGGAACAGGCATTTTAAAGCTCACCGCTCTGTGCTGGCAGCATGCAGCACGCATTTCCGTGCCCTGTTCTCGGTGGCAGAGGGCGATCAGACCATGAACATGATCCAGCTGGATAGTGAGGTCGTCACGGCGGAGGCCTTTGCCGCACTGATGGACATGATGTATACCTCTACCCTCATGCTGGGGGAGAGCAACGTCATGGATGTCTTGTTGGCAGCCTCTCACCTGCATCTGAACTCTGTCGTTAAGGCCTGTAAACATTACCTGACGACAAGGACGCTGCCCATGTCGCCCCCCAGCGAGCGTGTTCAAGAGCAGAGTGCCCGTCTGCAGCGTTCTTTTATGCTGCAGCAGCTGGGTCTGAGCATCGTGAGCTCGGCCCTCAGTTCCAGCCAGGGCGGCGAGGAGCAGCCGGCACCCATGAGCTCTTCCCTGCGCAGTAACCTGGACCAGCGGACACCTTTCCCCATGCGACGCCTTCACAAGCGCAAGCAGTCTGCAGAGGAGCGAGCCAGACAGCGCCTGCGACCCACCATGGACGAGTCGGCCATTTCAGATGTTGCCCCAGAGAATGGGCCTCCAGGGGTTCATTCTCGGGAGGGGTTCTTTTCACCAGATTCCCTGAAAATGGTGGATAACCCAAAGGCTGACGGCCTGACAGACAGCCAGGAAGACAGCACCATCATGTTTGACCAGTCTTTTGGTGCTCAGGAAGATGCCCAGGTGCCCAGCCAGTCTGACAACAGTACTGGCAACATGGCCCAGCTGTCCATGGCCTCACGTGCTACCCAGGTGGAGACGACTTTTGAGCAGGAAGCCACAAGTGAGAAAAATGGGTTCCAGTGTGAAAACCCCGAGGTTGGCCTTGGGGAGGAGCACGTGAGGGTGGTGGTAAAATCGGAGCCCCTGAGCTCTCCTGAGCCTCAGGACGAAGTGAGCGATGTGACCTCCCAGGCTGAGGGCAGCGAGTCCGTGGAAGTGGAAGGAGTCGTGGTCAGTGCTGAGAAGATAGACCTCAGCCCAGAAAGCAGCGACCGAAGTTTCTCAGATCCCCAGTCTAGCACTGACAGGGTGGGAGACATCCACATACTGGAAGTCACAAATAACCTAGAGCATAAGTCTGCTTTCAGCATTTCAAATTTTCTGAACAAGACCAGAGGAGGGAGCTTTAGCACAAGCCAGAACAGTGACGACAACATCCCCAACACCACCAGTGACTGCCGGCTGGAGGGGGAGGCCTCTTACTTGTTGAGCCCTGAGGCTGGGCCTGCAGGTGGGCCTTCCTCGGCGCCTGGTTCTCACGTGGAGAACCCATTTAGCGAGCCCACAGACTCCCGTTTTGTTAGGCCTATGCCAGAAGTAATGGGCCTGCCCTGTGTGCAGACTTCAGGCTACCAAGGAGAACAGTTTGGGATGGATTTTTCCCGATCTGGTTTGGGCCTCCACTCCTCCTTCTCCAGGGTAATGATGGGCTCCCCAAGAGGAGGAGCCAGTAACTTCCCATATTACCGCCGCATTGCCCCCAAAATGCCGGTTGTAACCTCCGTCAGGAGCTCACAGATCCCCGAAAACCCCACCAGCTCCCAGCTAATGATGAATGGGGCCACATCCTCATTTGAAAGTGGGCATCCTCCCCAGCCGGGTCCTCCGCAGTTGACCAGGGCTTCTGCTGATGTCCTGTCCAAGTGCAAGAAGGCCTTATCGGAGCACAATGTTTTGGTCGTAGAGGGCGCACGCAAGTATGCCTGCAAAATCTGCTGCAAGACTTTCCTGACCTTGACAGATTGTAAGAAGCACATTCGTGTTCACACAGGTGAAAAACCCTACGCCTGCTTAAAGTGTGGCAAGAGGTTTAGCCAGTCCAGCCACCTGTATAAGCATTCTAAGACAACCTGCCTGCGCTGGCAGAGCAGCAATCTGCCCAGCACTTTGCTCTAACCCTGCCCCTGAGGTGGTGCTGAGGTGAAGTGGCAGGATGGAACATACGTCTCTGTTGGTAGGAGGGTAAGGCCATGGGGTTTGAGCTTCAGGCTGCAGCAGCTCTTGGGCATTTGGACGGTAGAGACGAATAGATGCAGTACTTGTGCTGCTACATTTCTGCACCGCCAAAGTTCATGACTTGGCACAAGGATGTGATCCCTGGAGCCAAGTGGAGTAAAAGAATTTGTAATTGATGTCGTTCAAGGTGGCAGATTGAAAAATTGAAGTGCAAAAAAAATTTTTTTTTAGCAATTTTTGTAGAACTCTGTGAAGCATTTAATTAAATTTCCTATACCCTCTGACATGGGCAAAAGATGTGGCATTGTGCTTCCATAAAGATTATAGCTTTGGAAACCCTATGAAGCAGTTCTACTCTCTCTGTAGGGTGTGAATCGACTAGACGGCAGTGGGTTTTACACCCATGTAGAAATATTACATACCTGGACAGTGATGCAAAACGCACTTCTGTGTAACCAGTGGCGCCTGCGCTCTGGTCTGAAAGGAAAGCCTTTGAGGACGCGCCTGTCTGCCACACTGCTTCAAAGTGTATCCTGAGCTAGGTTAGGCCCCGGAAAGTACTGTATTTTTCATTTTGGTCCGATTTGCAGTCAGACACTGCACTTCCATGGTGCTGACACTGTGTCCAGGGTGAGCATTCTCTTGGACTACAAGGTGTATATACTTTTGAGTACATTACTGTTAAAGAGTTTTAACAATTTCCCTGGATTTAAAAAGGCAATTGGAAACACATTGTGAACTTTTAAGAGTAACAAGATACTGTTTCTGTGGGTGCTGTAGTAGCAGTATTTTAACCAATGTGTATTACAGATGTTAAGTCAAAAAAAAAAAAAAAAGCTAGTGTTTGTCTTTGTTCTGATGCCCCAGTCACGTTTTGTGGGACCTTTCATGGCACATTTGCCCTTTTGCCTGGGCCAGATGCCAGGGTAGACCTGTCCTGTCTGACACATCTCAGCCCTGGGCCATCCTATTCTCTGCTGCTGCTGCTCTGCACACACTCCCAGGCCCCAAGTGGCATCTTCACAGCCAAGCTTGCTTTAATAATATGTTAACCCAAACATAACGTCAGCGTCCCCCTGCCCTGGCTTTATCACTAACATAACTGATTTCACAGTACAGCACAGGTCCTGCGTCTTTGTAGTTGTTGCTTTCCTCATCCACTCCTGAACGGGTGAATGATCTGAAACCTACAGGTTGCAGTGTTCACAAACACATTCCCAGCCTCATGGCCTAGAAGGCTCCAACTAGCACGTGAGACTGTCAAAGGCAGCATTGGGTCACTGCCCAGGTCCTCGGTGTGACCCGTGGCAGCCTTTCCCCAACCACATCTTCTTGTCCCCTGGTAACAGCCATCAGGGCTGTTGGGGGCTTGTTTGGGGCTGAACCTGGCTTGTGCACTTCCGGAGGAACAGCTTAGTTTCTAATGCATAGCAGTAGAACTCATGACATCATAGTTTGACTCATGAAAGCACGTGTTCATTTTTTCTTTTTTAAAAAAATATAGCCTTTTTAGAGATACCAAACCATTGTGCATAATTCAGAGAAGCCCTTCAAGTCTTATGTTTAGAAAGCTAAGTGTGTATGTATAACCTGAGACACAATGGGTCTTTGCTTTCTCCTTGTACTCTAATGTATACATTTCCACATGTCTGTAGATTAACCGGGAATGCTTATAGTCGGGCTTAGTTCCCCCTAAGAACTGGCTCCCAGGGAGGCAAGTCTCTGTGGTCCCTCTCCTTTGAAGCACACATGGACAAGAGACCTTTGGAAGATACGGGGTTGCCAGCGATGCTCAGTTCTGACTCAATGTGAGGGGACTACATCTAAAATGAGGGGTGGGGGGGACCAGTGATTTTTGAGGTACTTAACTTTGGGAGGGAAGCAGGTCAGCATGAAGAGCAAGAGAGGGCGTCTGAAGAGCTGTTCTTCTTCCCTTCCATTGGCAGGAGGACCCAGAGCCGGTCTCTCACCTCAGCTAGCGACTTAAGTGGACTTTGTTTGGGGTCCCTCAGAGAGCTCCTGGAGTCCTGCCTCTCCACTGCTAGATAGAACCTGGAGTCTCATCTACCTCTTAATCCTTTTGTTTCTATGGGGGAGAAGCAAGCTTGTAGACCTGTGTCCTAGTACGTGCGGCAGCACTTAAAACATCATTCAAAGGGTCACTGGACAACCAGTCCCTGGGCTCCTCTGACCCTTGCTTTCTACCTGAATTTTGATTGGTTAGCCTTAAAGCCTGACATAATCCTGTAGAATCCTTTGGTGATCAAATCCTATCTATCAGGGCATCCTGCCAGTGGTGCTATTAAGTTGCTCCAAGTTTGAGATTTTGAAATAAAAAAATTTGTCATAGTTATGCTTCAAACTACTAAATATGTGTCCTTTTTTTTTTTTTCCTTGCTTAGGCTATTGAGATTAAAACCTAAAAGGGAAATAAACATTTTCATCTCGGCTAGCCCTGCTTTTTGACTAGTGCTATTTTTTTTTTTCCAAACAAAGCTACTAGGATCTACTCTGAATCTGTGAATTGGTAACAATGATTGGTCATTCTTTTCAGGTTACTCCCCTGCCTTCTCTGCCCTTGACCTGTGCACACACAGTGACATTTTGCTCCCAGTGCACCCAATTTCCTTCTGAGTGGGCCCACCCACTCTGCCTGCCTCTCAGGTTTGTCTCTCCATTTGTTGGTGTGGTAGTTGTCGGGGAGGGCTGGGATCTAGGGCCTTGGGCATGGAGCATGGCTTTGGCAGTGCAGGGCTTGTAAGCTGGCCTTGAGGGAGGGAGGGTGGTGGTGATGATTGGAAAGGGACTATCCCTCCAGGGAGTGAGGATGGAGGAGGAGGAGGTAGGAAGTATGCTGAAACAAATTTTACAATAAAAACTAAGAAACCTGATAAAAACTAAGCCTCTGATGATTTTTAACAAAAAGACAATAGTATTGTGACCTTAACTCTCCTCTGCTCTATGGGCTCCTGGTTTTGTCTGCTGGTCTAGGCATGTGCCGCAAGGGTCAGGGCCCTGTTGTCAGGAAATGAAGGGCATTGAGCCGAGAGGAACAGGGATAAATGGGTTTGGCTAGGTTCTTAGAGTTAACCTGCTGGGGGACAAGGCAGTTGCTTGATGCCCTGGGAGAGAAAAAGTTACCGGATAACACTTTTCATTAGTGTCCCAGTTCCAGAATGATTTAATAAGAGAGTTGACACTTTTTGCTACACTGTTTTCCAACCACAAAAGTGGCCAGTGCGTCCATTAGCACCGTCTTCCCTCTACAGAATTAGGACAGATCAGATGCCCCATCCTGTGGGTCCAGATTGAGCCTGGGACATCTGACAGGATACCGGGCACCACGGTCTTCTGACACTCCGGTCTGGTTGGTTAGAGTTTGAGCTCGCTGGGCATCGGCTCCCCTCTCAAGCCAGCCAGCAAGTTGTTAGCTGCCAGCAAGGACATAGTGTTGCGGGTTCTGTAGGTGGCACTGCCAATGTGGGGCAGGATCACTGGAAAGAAGAAAAGGAGGTGCGATGAGTTGTAAGATCCCACGGCCTGGGATTGCCAGTGAGAAGAACAAAGACCCTACTTCCACAAGTTGGGATGTGCGACCTGTTCCGCTGTCATGGGGGCTAAGGGTTACAGCGACCGAGTTAAGGGACTCCAGGCTGTTGAAACCAGACACAAGTGTGATGAGAAAGATGTATCATAAGTACAAGAGTGTCATGGTCAGTTGGGGTCTTGGATCCTAACTCCTCCCAGCCCTTCAGTTAGTAGATGGTGGACTGGGTAGTGATGGAGCTAGGTTTAACACATTCTCCACGCACTGTTCCTGAAAGGCTGCACAGGGCCAGGGTTTTCCTGATCTGCAGCAGTGAGCCTGAGCTGACATGCTGGGTAGCACAGCCCCACTGGCTCTGCTGCAGAGCAGTGAGGCCACTTGTTTCCCAGAGAGCTGCTTTCTGAAAGGACAAGAGGCACTGAGCTGACCTCTAAGGCCCTGGGGAGGGAGGGAAACAGCTCTCAGCTGTGGGCAGTAGCCCTGATCACAGCCAATGTTCTTGCAGGCTGTGGGAAGTTTTCAAGGCCCACAGTGCTGGCATTCACAGGGGAAGTCAGAGCAGGGCCTTCTGTGAGCATCTAGTTCAGAATATAAACAGGCAGCCAACCTGGCGTCCTTATTAGCACCCTCACAGCTGACTTTGTCTGGCGAGAGGGGAAGAAGTGTCGCGGGCTGGGTACAAAGCTATTAGCTAGGTCACTGAAGAGGTTACAAATACAAAGGCAGTGTCCCTGAACAAGCAGCAGCATCCAAGAACAGGCTAGACACGAACAGTCTCAGGCCTCTTCTAAGAGCTATTGAGGCCAAAACTTGGGCTGGATTCCAGCCTCCAGGGGACTGGCACGCACAGACGTTTGGGACCCACTACACTAGCCAAAGTAGCACTTGCAGGAAGGGGAACGGGTGCGTGAGGTGTTCTGGACAATTCTCGTAGTTAAAATGCTAGGGAATGGGGGCTGATTGATCGCAACCTACACAACTGACACAGGGTCCACGGGAGTCAGAGTTGACTCGGCACTGAGTTTAGTTGGGCTTTTTGGTTTGAGACAAGTGAAGGAAGGGGCCCTTGGAAGCTGACACTCAGACCCCTGTGGTGAGGGCACCGACCGCTGCTTGCGCCTCTGCCAGGGTCCCCTGCAAATTGGATTTACCAGGTACTACAGGCAGGAATTGCTACCATGAGGTTCCATTCTCAAGACACCTGACAGGAAGGAGCAAGTCTGGTTGGCCGCCGGTGCCCTCACAGCAGGGCCAGTGGCCCAGCCCTAGCACCACAGAGCCCGATACCAGAGGTTGAGTTTGGAGACAAAAGAAAGGGCTTTATAACACCCAAGTTATCAGTGTTGGTATCACAGTTCCACTTGGGATTTCTCACAGTTAAAGCTTGTTAGTAGTAATTCACAGTAACTGATTTTACCCACAAGTAGCTGTGCAGATAGACACCCAATCAACCACTTTTTAAAAAGAAATGAATTCACTCACCCCCACATACAACTTTCTTTAGCTTATCTCCTATGTCACTTGCCAGCATCCCAAGGACACCAAGCGTCTATGGTTCTGGGTGCGGCCCTCCATACTATACAGCTTCACCGTCCGCAGCTTGAAATGCTGTGGTCCTAGTGTGTGGAAGAGGACTTTCATTCTAAAAGGCCAGTTCTTACCGCAGTTCTTCAGGGTCAGGAGAGGGTGGTTTGTAGGCAGTGGTTCCGGGGTGGTCACATCAAGGCCAGCAGCTGCAATCTGACCACTGGCCAAGGCCTGGTACAGGTCATCCTGGTTGACCACATCGCCCCTGGGGATGACAGTGGTGGTGTGAGTGCCCTCAGCGACCTTGCCCCAGGCTGCTTAGGGCAGAATATCCGTGTAATGCATCCTTCCTCACGCCCAGGCACTAGCTATTACAGCAGACAGGGCTCACCCATTTCTCCTCTAGGAGGCACACAAAGAAACAAAAGATAGCCCACTCAAAAGAATAAAATTAAGGATAGGAATAGGCGCCATGGAGGTCCAGATAATAGACTTAAGAGACAAAGTCTTTAAAACAACAATAGTAAACCTCGAAGAGCTAAAGGAAAAGACGGGAAGCAAGCGAATGACGATACACGGGCAAAATACAAAAAAAAACTTAAAAGAAACCTAACAACTACTGAAACTGACAAGTACGGAACTGAAATGGGAAATTCACTGGAGGGGCTCAACAGATTAGAACTGAGAAGAAAGCATCAACAATGGAACCGATGGAGTCGGGAATAACACGAAAAATGAATGGAGAACCGTGGACTGAGTCATAGGGGACTTGTGGGACATTTGTACTGTCAGAATCTCAGAGGAGGAAAGAGAGTGGCCAAAACATTCTATGAATTTACAAATCCAAGAAGCTCAACAGAATCTAAGCAAGATAACCCAAAGAGAGTGACGCCAAGCCCCATGACACTCTTGACTCTTGTAAACTTAAATCAAAAGCACCCTCAAAGCAATAAGAGAGAAGCAAATTGTAACACACAAGGGACCCTCAGTAAGATCAACATCAATTTCCACAGGGCCACGGAGGCCAGCACACAGTGGGAGTCTGACATATATAAAGTGCTGAAAGGGAACTGCACTACCAACCGAGAATTCTCTCTCTGGCAGAACTGCCCTTAAGAAATGAGGGTGGCCCGCCCAGCTGCACCGGTGGCTCACTGAAGCAGCGGCGGCCACCGACCACGCACTTGCGAACCCCTTGGGTCCCCGAAATGCGAGGCCCAAGGACCGGATGAACATGCAGCACTGTCACCTGCCGTGCCTCCCGGAGAATTACCAGATGAAGTGCTACTTCCACCACTGGCTCTCCCAGCCCCAGCTCTCTGACATAACAGGGGACAAGAATGGGGAGATTGTTGGCCACGTGCTGGCCAGAATGGCGGAGGACCCAGAGGACGTGCCCCGTGGGCACATGACATCGCTGGAGCTGAAGCTGATGGACCAGGCCTGCCAAGCTAGGATTGAGAACTTCCACGTTAATGTCTCTCTGCACGACAGGAGGAGTAATGGAGCCGCCCAGCACCTCCACTCCAACACCTTCAACTTCCAGATCAGGGAAGTGGAGCCCAAGTCCCACGCGGATAGGGAAGATGCGTGTGCCAGGAAACGGGGTCTCACCCAGATGGCGGGAGAAACTGAGGTGGCAGCTGCAGCTGAAGGAGAAGGGCAGGCCCGTGTTGCTGGGGCCCATCGACAAGAGCAACTCACTGCCAAGTGCAGGCGAGGCCTCCCGGGAGCAAGGACCTCAGGTTATTGTGACCACAGAGAGCACGATGTCAAGATCAGCTCAGAGGCCTCCGACTCAGCCTCCTAAGCCTGACCAATCCCCATTGGGCTGCAGCCCCACCTCCCCCTACCTACTCGATCACCCAGTAAAGGTCACCCCTGTCCTAGGAGGAGCAAAAATGAGAGTGAAGACATGGCTATGTGAAAATGGAGCTCATGACCATGAGATCGGGTTGAGAAGAAAGAACACTAGATAGTAATGCGGCGCTGCGTGAAGAACAGGCCTTCCCGGGGATGTAGGGCAGCCTCAGGTACCTGCTGATGTTGACAAACACAGCCGTTTTCTTCGTCTTCCGGAAGAAGTCCTTGTTGCAAAGCTCCTTGGTTGCAGGTGTTAGGGAGCAGGCGACCACGATGAAATCAGACATGGCGGCCAGCTCGGGGACAGACACTAGAGGAGGGCCGGGTTCCATCAGACACCGATGCCCAGATGAGGGGCAGTAAGGTGGGGGGAGACCAGGCTCTCCCCTCCCCCCCTGCATCATGGAAACTGCTGGGGTGGTTCCTACAGGTCTCTGGGCAACTGATGCCTACCAATGCCACAGCCATTCATGGAGCCTGCTGTACCAGCTCAGTCCACCAGTCCCTTGGCCTAATGGGGAAACTGAGGCCAGGGAGGGGCAGGAACTTATTCCCAACCTGCAGAGCCACGTATGCCAAGGGGCTGAGGAGTAGCTAAAGCTGAGCTGTGTCTTCTGCCGGGAGACTGCCTCCACCTGGACAGAAGGGCTTTTTCTGATTCACACAAAGCTTGGGGATACTACCACTTCATTAGAAAACTGAGTTAAAGTCCCTGGTTCTTCCTTATACCCTATCACCATCTCTCCTGCACAGAGAAAATTCCCCGTGTGACCACGGTTTCTGTCCCTGAGGGGGCCTGTGTGTCCAGCAGGGAGATTAGTTAGTAACACAGGGGGCCCCGGACCTGCCTGCAAATGGTGCTGTTAAAGAGGATGGGAAAACCCCGAGATAGGGCCCAGAGGGGTTTCCTGTGGGCATCAAGGTTTTACCTACCAAACTCAGCCTGGAATTCCTCTGCTTCCTGAGGCCGGGGATGCCGTCCAGTGTATAGAAATCTCTGGACACCAAATGGTTTCAGACGGCGAGCAATCGCCTGACCTGCACACAAGGAGTGGGTTCACAGCTTGGTCCCCACCCACCCACAGAGAGCAGGGGCAGCTCCTAGCAGCTCCAGGGAGAGGGTGCCCCTTAGGGTCAGATCAGTACAGTCCTGATATTAGCTGTTCCTGTTTTCTGTGGACAGAGTTGGGGGCTGCCTCAGCCAGCCCATCTGCCCTCAAGGGCCCCGCAGCACCCTTCAGAGACCCGGAGGCAGGGTCATAGCTCCTCTGTGGCTGTGACTGGCTTGTGCTGTCCCCACATGGTCCTGCCACCTTGAGGGCCATTTATTGACCTCCTCTGAGAACTGGACCTGGCATTGCAGAAGTCTTGGCAAAGCAGTTCTCCCCTCATCTGTACTCTGCTTCTGGTACAGCAGTTACACATCACGTTTGACTTCGAGGCACTGCCTCATGGCCAGCTTGCCTCCAAACTTAAGATTTGAGTTGTCATCTTTTCAGCTTTAGAACCTTGCCCAAAGCTGCTGGTGCAAGCAGCTCCCTGCAAATGGCAGGGCTGCTGGCCAGACAGACAGGCTGCCCTCCACCCCACACTCCCACCATGCATCCAGGCAGGGGGCCAGAGAGCTGAGGGAGCAAAGCCCTTCACTGAGACTGCCCTAGACAGGGGCCACTCCACACTGTCCACAGAATCGTAGCAAACTGCCCACTAGGTCCATGGGTCAAGGACTTGGGGCTCCGTGGACCCCAGGCCCGTGGGGATGTGGACTCTCCTCAGTAAACCACTCCGACAGGAGCCCACCATTGTTGCTTTCCTTGGTTCTATGTAGCTGAGACTGCCCTATATCCTGGCTCTTGATCACCTAGTGAGCTTCTTCAGGCAATGCTGATTGTTTCTTTTGTTTGTTTGTGGGGCAGGGGGGTGCAGTGTTTAATGAGAACCTTCTCATCAGAGATTTTCCGACTACATGCATCACATAGGAGGGAGGAGTTTTGGCATCTAAACTCGTGGTGCCAGGGATGTGAATCAGACCATGAGAACTCACCTATGCGGCCCAGCCCGATGACACCCACAGTGCTCTGGGTGAGGCCATGACCACACAGCCACAGGGGCTTCCAGGAAGTCCAGCCGCCGCTGTGGAGAAGGAGGTGGTGAGTGAATGGGCCTCTGGCCAACACAACAGCCAACTGCAGACTCGGGCCCAGCAGTGCAGGGTGAGGTACTGTAGAACCAGTGGACTAAGGCAGGTAGTAGAGCCCCAAGGCCCATCTGCTGGGGTGACAGAATCGTCTGTCTTGAGCCACCAGTGAAAGTCAGCAGGGCATTCAACACTGTTTCTGGCCTGCCTCATGTTGTTCCTGCACCTCCCCACCCTGAAGTCCACCCCCCTCACACCTGATGATGCCCAGCCTTCACCTCAGCTGTTTGCTGCCCTTGGACGGACTTCCCCAACTCTTACTAGACAGGCCTGAACCCCAAGGGCCAGATCTCAGACTTCTTTGGCCTTTAGAAAGGCTGTGCAGTACCCGCGCTGTCTTCTACTTCACACCCTTGGCAGTCGGGGGCCTGCACCTCAGCACTTCTGCAGCTACGCTTACGGCCATCCCCACGGAATGCTATGAATGAGCACCGGAGACAGCCTCATGGGGTGCCAGACAGGGTTGGCTCCCAAAAGAGTGATGCAACACCTTTGAGAGTGTTGGGGATTTTGGCACCGGGTTGAGGGGTGGCAGGCTGGTACCTCTCAGCACTGAACGGGATGGCCGGCTGCTGCTGCTTCCAGGAAGCCTGCCTGGTCCACACCTCCTCCTAACAGGACTGAATTTATCCCCGAGCCCTGCTCCTCTCCTCTCAGGATCCCTTTCAGTTCTGCCTTGTGCTTAGTCTTCTGCCTGAGTCTGCTCCCTGGCTCCCACACATACACTGGGTGGTACTGGGTGGTAGGCGCCCTGGGACTCAGTTGCGCAAGAACCAGCTAGGAGCTGAGCCCACTCTCCCATCAGGTCTTTACTCACTTCTTCACTTCTTCGATGGCCTCCGGCAACCTGCGGCAGGCAGAGAGCAGCAGGGAGACGGCGAGTTCAGCAGTGGCATCCGTCAGGACATCAGGGGTGTAGCCCACTCGGATCCCACTACGAGGCAAACATCTAGTAACATCTCCCGCAAGCATCCTCACCGATTCCTACTGCTGGGGCATGACACTTGGTTCCCTCTTTACTATGCCTGCCAGGAAGCTCAGCGCTAGAAATGAGCACCCATGAATGTTCACCCTTGTTCCATGGCAATTACCTCCCCCTTTGGGAAGGATATACAGATAAGGGTTCCAGGGCAAGTAACTACGTAACTTCGAATGTCTTCATCTGTCTAGGGCAGGCATCCTCAAACTACAGCCTGCAGACCACATGCAGCCCACCGAGGACATTTATCTGGCCTGCCAGGTGTTTATGCCCCGTTTTGTTTTTTTACTTCAGAATAAGATATGTGCAATGTGCGTAGGAATTTGTTCATAGTTTTTTTTAAACTATAGTCCAGCCCTCCAACGGGTCTGAGGGACAGTGAACTGGCCCCCTGTTTAAAAAGTTTGAGGACCCCTGGTCTAGGGAAACGAAGGAGCCCTGGTGAGGCAGTGGCTACAGTGCTTAGTTGCCGACCAACAGGTCAGCGGTTCTGTGGGAGAGCAGTGGCATTCTGTCCCCGTAAAGATGACAACCGACAGCCTTGGGAAACCATGGGCAGTTCTAGTCTAGCCTGCTGGCAGCTGTGAGTTGGAATCAACTCCATGAGTTCACAGGGAAGCACGGAGACTTGCCTTTTGCCCTGAGGGGCTGCAGGGGTCAGAAAGAGACTGGCTGTGGCAGGGTGACATACAGGGCAGGTGCTATACACTCATTCTGACCTCTGGACTTCCTGCTGAGCTGTGTCCCTGTGGGCACATTTTATCACCGGCCACCTCACATGCTCACCAAATGGCAGAGCGGCTCGGCGTGAAAATAAAGCCAGCCTCAGCTCTTCTCCCATCTTTCCGCCCCCCCCCCCCCCAGAAGCCCAGGCCGAATTTACCGCTTCTTGATTTCGTCTAGAGCCAAATGGTCCACGCCCACGGACAGCGTGCTGATGACTTTGAGATCGGCTCCTGGGGTGCAGACAAAGCAGCCTTTGGGTCCTTCTGAGTGGATCGCAAGGCCCACCACAACCACAGGGGCACCTGGCTGCTTATCATTTTCTTAGAGTCAGGGTCAAGGCTGGTGTCCCTGTTCATTTAAAATTCGGCAACAGCAATGGTTCACGAGGGAATGAAAGGTTCCAAAGTTGTTGGTGGAAATGCACGCACACCTTTTTTTTTTGCACACCCTTCTTAATACAACTGAACTCTAGTGAGTTGTATGATTGTTAATTACATCACAATTGAACTATGTAAAAAAAAAAAAGAACAACCCATTCACCAGGTACTGACAAGGACTCAGCGGCATTAAGGATGCCATGTGGCCCCCGAGACTGACACCAAGGGCCCTGCTCTTCCTCACTAGACCAGTGGTTCCCAAAGAGAGCAGTGCCGCCCCTAGGGTACCTACATGTTACCCTGGATCATGGGCTAGGGTACAACAGTTTCAAATGCCAGTGGGGTGCTGACTAATTTTTTTTTTTCCTAAAAAGGAGTGATAGGCCAAATAAGTTTGGGAACCAATGGACTTGACTGTCTGCCCTGTGAGGTCCTCCCCAGGCACTTGAGAGAGCACCATGAAGGTGGGCAGCAGCACCCTCTTCACCAGGCAGGCAGGCAGCTCCCAGGCCAAGGTTGGGGTGCGGGAGTCAGTCCTGACTCAAGGACTGAGGGCCTTGGGTGCTGTCTCCCTCACCAGCTGCCTCCCTTCAGGAAGCCCCCTGGGCAGGACAGAGGGTCACTGTGTGTGCCAGGTGGGGCAGCAAACACTGCTTCCTAGGTCCCTGTTGGCCTGCTCCTGGAGCCTGCAGGCCAAGATGCCAGTCCGGTGCACACACCTGCCAAGTCCAGGAGCTTCTTGTCCACGTGATCGGAGAGAAGGCACAGCAGGCCGTGGGCACCAGCCACACCCCGCTCGAGCTCCTTGCGGGGGATGGGCTCGTCCGAGTCCCACTGCTCCACTTCACAACTTAAGGCAAAGAAAAGGTCACTCAGAAGTTGGGAGTCACACAGCCCCCACCTCCTCACCCTCATCCATATACCCTACAGCCACCCCTGCCTCCCTCTCTAAGCTGATCAGTTGTTGGGGAGACCATGGAGGGAAGTGGAGGGTCTGGATTATGCAATGAATGGACTGAGTTGTGCCCCTCCTAAAAATAAGGGGAACGAAACTTGTAAGCCAAATCACACTGAGATCTACTGGCCGACCAAGGCTCTTCCTCTAGATTCCCTGTCAACAGCCTGAACTTAAGACTCCCATCCTCCAGATGTGTGAGAAAGCATGTTTCTATACTTATGAGCCATGCCGGTGGGGGTACTTTGTATGGCAGCTTCCCTGACCGCTGCATCTCCTCCTGTCCTGAGAGCCCACGACTCGGAAACTCGCACTTGGACAAGATGACCATGAAAATGCAACATGGAGGTTCAGGGCCACATCCCTGGCAGCACCGTCAGAGAACGCACATACATATATACTACACACACACACACACACACACACACACACACACACACACACGGAGCATGTACTGCGCACCCATAGAACGCAATGCAAATCGAGTGCACACATGTATAATGGAAAGAAGAAACCGACCATGCGAGTTATGCATCTTATGCAAATTACATAGCACTGCGCTAAAGCACAGTACATTTCCAGGGCCTCTCAGGCCTTGCCATTGAATTCCGTCGACACCAATGGCAGCCACTGGGAGCACCCAGGCAGGGGTCACTTTCCGTCCACCTGTCACAGTGAGCTCTGGTTGGGTAGTGGGCTACAGGTTGGGTAGCTATGCATAATGTCGCCAGTTCAAACCCTTTTGCTTCCATCAAAATGAAAAGCCTCAACACAAAAAACCACTGAAAGGCTCTGTCGCATGCGTCCACTATGAGTCGGGGTGGACTGGGCTGCAGTGAGTTTGGTTGGGTTTCGACACAAGCCTGGTGCCCAGTGGGGGCAACTGTCACCTTCTCCCCGCCTCTTTGGTAATTAACACGTCTCCATGGAATGAAATGGAAAACAAATCTCACCCCCTCCCCCGAAAGTTGTTTGCGAGGCTGGCTCCCACCTCGCTCTCCCTGCCCGAGTGAGCAGTGTCCATCAGGCAGAGTGAGGCGGGCCGGCCGACTGAGCGCAAACCCCGGCGAGGCTGCGTGACTATGGGCAACGTACTTAATTAACCTTTCCCGGCCTCTGCTTTCTCATCTGTGAATCGGGAATCTTAAGACCCAGTTCACAGGATCCCAAGGGTCACGTTAGTTTATTAGATGAAGCGCCCGCGAGGCTGGCACACAGACAAGTTCAGTTTTCAGTGGTCACCCCAGCGTCCTGCCAACTGCCCAAAGAGGACACTCAGTGGCTGCCGCAGCCTCTGACCGCACCTGCCTGTCGTCAGGAGGGTGACCTCGGAGAGTGACGGACTCAAAGCCTGACCCGTGCGTCCTGGCGCTCTTCCCTGTCCCGGTGACAGTGACCAAGGAGTCCAGTGCCCCCTCCCGGCGTCACTGCACCGGGCCTGGAGAGAGCTGGGGCCCGTCGCACAAAAACGATCTCCCAAGAACTTGAGGCCCGTCAGGCTTCGGCGCTGGCCCAAAGCGCCAGCGTCCTCGCCGGCTCTGGCCCCTGGGGCAGGCCCGCCTTCCCTCCGCAGAACACCTGGGGCCTCTGGAGGCCGCCCCCAGCTCCTCCAGCGCGGCGCCACGCGCCCCCGAAGGCGCGCCCGGGAGTCACGGAGTCACCCTGAGTGACTGGGGGCTGGGGGCAGCATGCGCCGGGGGCTCCAGCCTCTTCCCGCGTCCCGCCCAACCCCGTGCGCCCCGCGGGGGTGTCGGCGCGCGAGGAGCTGCCGGCCCTTCTTACTCTGCCGCCCCAGAGAGCGCGGCCCTGCCCTCCGGGGGGATCCTGCGGGTGACGAACACCTTCATGAGTCTCGCAGGCCTCATGCAACCTGCAGCCCCTGGACACCGAGCAGGCCCGGCCGGATCGCGCGGCCCGGGAAGTGGAGCCGGGCCTGGGTGGAGCCTCCGGGGAGGCGGGGCCTCGGCGTGCGGGGCGGGGCCTCGGCGTGCGGGGGCGGGGCGGGGGGCGTGGACTGACTTGTGAGTCCGGCACCGATGTCGGGGTGAGCGTGCTCGTAGGTGTTGGTGACTGCGCATACTCGGCAGCAGTACTGGGGTGCGTGGGGGGCTGGGGGTGTCAGCATCTGGGAAGGCCCCTGTAGTACTTTGTGCGATTCCACACGGGAAGCCCATACTTGTCGCGGACCCGGCGTTGCTGGAAAGCGCCGGCTGGCCGGGAGGAAGGTTGGCACCAAGGCCAAGCACAGGGTCCGAAGCCCGGCTCTGCCCCCTACGGACTGCCTCACTTGCTTCTCCAGCCACAGGGGGAGGGAAGGTCGTTGGCGCCGGCAGCACAGCGGGGCCGTGAAGAAGCGGGGTCAGGTGCTCAGGCTCTGGGACCAGGCAGCTTGACCTTTTATCCCAGCTCTGCCATTAACGAGAAATTCAACTTCAGTTTGCCTCAGTTTCCTTATCTGTAAAATGGGGACAATAATAGTTCCTGTCTCATGCTTACACCGCCTGGGCACTTGACAAATGTCAACACACCCAGTGTCCTAAGTCCAAAAATTGGTTACTCGAAGGGGCAGAAGTTTAAAGCCAGACTCAAGCAGTGGGAGGGAGGAGACCGTAGGTTGTGGGATGCAATAGGGTTTTTCCCCAGGTAGTCTGCTTCAAATATATGCCAAACCTAGGACGCCGCTTGCATCACATGGTAAATGACTGTACACTGGAGGTCAATGCAAGCTGCTTAGAGGTTAATCTCCCTGAGAGTTCTCAGCCATCTACCATGTTTCCCCGAAAGTAAGACATCCCCTGAAAATAAGAGCTACTTACAGTTTTGCCTCTTGCTGAAATATAAGACCTCCCCGAAAATAAGCCACCCCAAAGCTACCGTAGCAGTGGTTGGCGCTGCTGCGCAGCTCACTGTTGACCCCGGCGCAGCCAGAGCAGACAGGAAGTGCGAGGTCTCTTTTAATAAAACAATAAACAATAAATGTGTACCGTATTCTTCTTCATGGAAAAATAAGATATCCCCTGAAAATAAGACCTAATGCATCTTTGGGAGCAAAAATTAATATAAGACACTGTCTTATTTTCGGGGAAACAGGGTAGCAATCAGACTATAGTCTGTCCCACCTTAAGTAGGGCCCACTCCCTTCTGATAAGGATAGTGGACTGTTGCCTTGAGGGAGAATCCAGAGCAGAGGTCTAAATAAAGGCATGTGCATATGTAAATAGATTTATATATGAGGATGGGGAAATAGATCTATGTGCATATATTTATAGGTTTAGTATTAAGGTAGCAGATGGACATTGGGTCTCCACTCAAGTACTCCCTTGATGCAAGAATACTTCATTCTATTAAACTGGAATTCCACGATGCTCACCTTGCCGACACAATCGCTGAAGACAAAGCGGGTGCATAAGCAGACATGAAGAAAGCTGTTGGTGCCCGGCTATCAAAAGATATAGTGTCTATGGTCTTAAAGGCTTGAAGGTAAACAAGCTGCCATCTAGCTCAGAAGCAACAAAGGACACATGGAAGAAGCACACCAGCCTGTGTGATCGTGAGGTGTTAAAAGGATCAGGTATCAGGCATCAAAGAACAAAAAATCAAATCATTGTAAATGAGGGGGAGTGCAGATTGGTGACCCAAGACCCATCTTCAGGCAACTGGACCCTTACAGAAGGGTCTTGGGGAGCAGATAAGCCAGTCAGGGTGTGGTATAGCAACGATGAAACATACAACTTTCCTCTAGTTCCTAAATGCTTCCTCCTCCGCCCCCCACTATTATGATCCCAATTCTGCCTTACAAATTTGACTAGACCAGAGGATGTACACTGGTACAGATAGGAACTGGAAACACAGGGAATCCGGACAAATGGTCCTTTCAGGACCAGTGTGATGAGAGTGGCGATACTGGGAAGGTGAAGGGAAGGTGGGGTAGAAAGGGGGAACTGATTACAAAGATCTACATATAACCTCCTCTCTGGGGGATGGACAACAACAGAAAAGTGGGTTAAGGGAGATGTTGGACAGTGTAAGATATGACAAAATAATAATAACATATAAATTATCAAGGATTCATGAAGGAGGGGAGAGTGGGGAGGGGGGGAATGAGCTGATACCAAGGACTCAAGCAGAAAGCAAGTGTTTTGAGAATGATGATGGCAACAAATGTACAAATGTGCTTGACACAATGGATGGATGTATAGATTGTGATGAGTTGTACAAGCCCCCAATAAAATGATTAAAAAAAAAAAAAAAGGAGAGTCCAGAGACAAGGTCAAGCCCACTCCAGGATGACCAAGGTTAGGCTGCCATCTTGAATCTAGGGTCAGCCCATCTTGTCATATGTGTACCCCTAATCCCTCCCCTTCCTATTACATGTACACCCCTAGATCGCCCCCTCCCATTGTTTATATTGCCTATGGTACAACCCCTTCCTGTTACATATGTGGTTACCTGTAATCAGGGGAGCTTGCACACTCCCCAGAGATATATAAGCCTTGGTTAGAAATATATGTCTCTCCTTCTCCTCCTCCTCTCGTCTCCCATCTCCACGTGGACCACCAAGAAGGGCTGAGGTGAGCATGCTACCATGAAATGTGTTTGACTCCTTTATTTTACTCTGCCTCCTATTTCTCCTATTCTCTATGTCGACTTTACTATAATCTTTATATATTATCACCGTATAATTGTGCCTACGGACCCCGATGTTGTTAGAGGCTGGTTACTCTAACAGTAGGTCAGCCTGCTGCTTCATGTGTGCCTGGGGTCTCTTCAGTTACTTGCTCCTAGGCCTGCCTGGGGGGTCTCTCTGCATACTGTTCTGCCCTGAGTGTAGCAGAATCTGAATCCGCCTCCTGGGGTCCAGATAAGGAAGCTGGAATATGTACAGAGAGGTGATATCATCAGCTTCAAGTCACATGACAAGTCGCTGGAGAGGCCTGAGCTGGCACCGGTGCTGCCTGGGTCCTGTGCCACCTGCTACATCCTGACTTGAGTGATATTAGTAAGTGTCTGATCCATAGCTG
Source organism: Echinops telfairi (assembly GCF_000313985.2). Classification (NCBI taxonomy): domain Eukaryota; kingdom Metazoa; phylum Chordata; class Mammalia; order Afrosoricida; family Tenrecidae; genus Echinops; species Echinops telfairi. The sequence continues at coordinate 1,195,771 of NW_022111310.1, read as the reverse complement.
CTGTCTGCACTCCTAGGCCACCTCACCCATTTCTGAAGTCCATCAAACATTGGCAAAATGAGGTGTTTTTCTGTCCCTAGGCCAGTCGACTGGGGTCAGTCACTCCGCCTTCTGTTAATGAGTTATGACACTGGAACCCAGGTCCTCCCAGGCAGGACAGTCAAGGACACTGGGAAAGTTTGTCCATCAGGGTCAGGAGAGTCATGCCACGTTGGCGAGTCTCCTCCCCCAAGACCAAGCACGCCGTGTGCGGTCAATAAGTGCTGTGGGGTGGTGGACCTGGGGCCGATACACGAATCCAGTCAGGGGACTCTGGCTTTGGAGGGCAAGGAGGCTGCTCTGGGTGTCACTTGGTCAAAATAATTATAACTAGTAGCTGGTATCTAAGGAGCTCTTGGTAAGTTCCAGTTGCCCAACTTGGACACTGTAGCAGGAGAGCCCAAGGGCAACTTTGTGTTTGATAAAGTACAGCCAGCAGGGATCTGTGAAATGGATTGGCCCAATAGCCGCTCAATGAACTTGAACTTGGGGGTGATTGTGAGGATGGCCCAGGCTTGAGCAACTCTTCATCCCGTTGTGCGTCAATTAAATTCCAACTAACAAGTAAAATCCAGACACTGCACATGGTAACTCTCTAGTGTAAACTTCTCAGCACCCAAAAAAGGTGCATACTCTTACTGACCCCAGTTTATAGAGGAGGAAGTTGAAGCCGCCAACAGGGAAGGCCTTCACTCAAGCAAGATCACACACCTAGAAAGAAGTAGAGCTTGGATTCAAGTTCTGGCCCTCTGGTTCCAAACTTCTGCTCTTAATCGCCTTGTAAGCTTGTGGGAATGGGGGGGGTGAAGAAGGCGATAAGGGGCAACTTAGAGGTATGTGGCTTAGGGGACTCTTGAAGGTGGCCGTCACGGGACTGGGATCTCGGGAGGAAGGGTGCCAGTGTTAGGTATAGGGAGGGGAGAAATGCAGGCAGCCTGGCAGGTGCTACATTTGAGATGCCTGGGGGATTCTCCTGAGGACAGATTCAGGTGGAAGACCGCGTAGTATCTGAGGCTTTAGGGTCGCTGTGAGTTGGAAGGCGAGACTTGGTCTCACACACTTGGACGTGTGGTCAGGAGAGAGCAGTCCCTGAAGAAGGACATCGCGGGAAAGTGCAGGGGCAGCACGCGAGAGGGAGGCCCTCGGCGAGATGGACTGACACCAGCCTCCAAAACCGAAGACGACTGTGAGGATGGGGCAGGTCCGGGAGGTGTGTCCCTCTGCTGTCCACAGGGAACCGGCTCCACAGGACTTGACTGGACTGAGCGGAGCACTGAGCGGGTTCTCCAGCTCGGCCCGCGGCGACTCTGGGTGATGCTCTGATGACGGAGTTCGCTTTTCACTGAAAGATGCTCATCCAGAGAGATGCTCATCCAGAGAGATGCTCATCCAGAGAGATGCTCATCCAGAGCTCTGGGGGTGCGCGGCGCGAGGTCAGGCGTTTTCTGCGCAGACTTCCCCTCTGACTTATGTATTTCTTGCTTTACTCTGGCTTTGGTGCCTCTGCCAGAACACAAGCTCCTGGACAGCGGGGCTCAGCTGCCTGGTTCATGCTGCCCCCCAACAGTCTTGCACGTGGCAAGTGCTCGGCAGCTATTTGTTGAATAACGGAATGAATGATGCAAGGACGCTTGGTTGTCTTGCCTTTATGACCCATCCCGGCTGGGACTTTGTTGTTCTATCACCACCCAGTGGTTACGTTTGTGTACTGCGGGGTGGGGGAGAAAAAGGCTCGGCCGGTTAAGTGTCTGATCCAAGCCAGAGGTGGAGGACTGGCCCAGAGCTCCCTGGAGGAGAACTTTCCTGAAGGAGGCCGCATTAGAACGGACCAAGGAAGGAAAGGGGCTTAGGAATGGTGGGAATAGCAGAGGGAGAAAAGACATTCTCGGAACAGCCAGGGGGGACCGGAAGGCGGGAAACAGAGGTGTGGTCTAAGTCCTAGGTGAGGAGAAGGGGCAATGGCGGGGGAGGGGACGGGAGGAGGCCCCAAGGAATGGGAACTCCCACTGGTGACGATGGGGTGGGCGGGCTGGCTTAAGCGCATCAACCCTCTGAGCCCGGACAAGCGCCAGGGAGGGAAGTCCGTTGCTTTGTTGTGATGAGTCGATTCTGACTCATGGCACCCTTACAGGACAGACTACACTGCCCCTTTGGGTTTCTGCATTAATGGCTACACATTGGGCTGTGATCCGAAAGGTCAGCAGTTCAAATCCACCAGCCACTCCTCGGGAGAAGGACGGGCTTTCTTCTCCCATAAAGAGTTTCGTTCTCGGAACCCCACAGAGGGTCCTGCCGGATCGGGCTGCTGTGCGCCAGCACCTCCGGGAGGGCAGTGACTTTGGCTTGTTTTTGTGGGTGGTGGTAGAGGACCTGACGCGGTAACTCTTTTTATTTATTGATGCACCTTGCCTGGCTTGTCTCTTCCTTGTGACTCTTTATGGAAGCAGATAGAGGGACTCGGGGCTGTGAGCCACCAGCCTCTTGGTGAGCAGGGTTAACCGCAGGGCTCGGTCAGAGAGGGGTTAGGACCTCCATTTCACCGCTGAGGAAAGGAGCCACAGAGGGGGTGTAAAGTGACTAGCCCAAGGTCACACGGCAGGATCTGAATTTGATCACCTCCCTGGCTCCTTCCTAAGGAGGAAAGAGGTGGTGTTTCACTGGTTCCCAAGGCCAGACAGCCTGTGACTGGGGCTTTCCTCTGTCCACCCGCTGGGCCAAGAGCCTGGCCTGGGTGGCTGGAGACCCTGTTCCAGCTTTGCCTTTCCAGACTGCCGGGTGCAATGGAGGCAGTGACTTCTACATCAGAGAACCCCCATGCTGAAAGGGAGCTCAGGGCCTCTGACTTGCCCATTGTACCGAGGTGAGGATGGATGCTCAGAGAGGGGAAAGGACTTCCCTGATGGTGCACAGCAGGTGAGGCCCGGCATGGGGCAGCCACGGCTGCTGCCCTGTCTGATGGTTGGAAGCTGATGTCCCCCATACAAAGCCTGAGACCAGCTACAGAGAGTACCGGAGGGGCTAGCCTGGCTCCCTTGGGCCAATTAGGACCCTGGGTACTGCGTGAGTGTCAGTTCTTGGTGAAGTTTGTCCCTGGGTGCAGAACTCAAGCTCCTGGAGACCAGGGCTCTGCTGCCTGGTTCATGCTGCCCCCCAACACCCAGAGACAAACTTTACTATAACTGACACTCAAGCAGTACCCAGGTCTTCCACAATCACCTGGGGAATGAGCAGAGTGCAGGTGGCAGGTGGTGTGGACTGAGGCCCCAGGGAGCCTCGGCAGGGCAGGGTCCAACCCCTCAGAAGGTATATTGAAGTCCCAACCCCGGGTCCTTGCGAATGCCCAGAATCCAGGATAAAGTGTCGGCATCTGCTTTTGCCGCCCTCCGGGATTTCCCCAGCAGTGTTGTCTACTTTGGGGAACACTGCTCTCTGGTGGAGTAGATAGCCTCCTCTTTCTCCCTCGGGCCACTGGTGGCTTTGAACTTGGGCTCTTGTGGTTAGCAACCCAATGCTTACCGGACAGCACCGACAGGGCTCCTTTGGGACCTTTGAAGGTTCATAGAAGGCAGGTTGACCCCAGGCCATAGTGGAATTGAGTGGCTCCTAATCTTATGTGCCCAGAGTCCTTATACAAAACGAGAAGACCTCCAGGTACCAGGAGATGGAGGAAGGATGCCGTGAGACGCTGCAGCTGCACACACCAGCACACCTGGCACCACCAGAAGCTGGCAGAGGGGCAGGGGCCAGTGCCTGTCCCAGCCCGCAGGAGGAAGCTGCATGTGAACTCCTGGCCTCTAGAACTGGGAGGGCATATGTTGCGGCTCTGCTCCACCCCCCATTTGTGGTCCTAAGCACGAGGGCCTCCCCACCCACTACCATCAGATGGTTCTGGTCCACAGCGGGTCTGTAAGTGGCAGGCTAGAACCACTCCGTGGGGCCCAAGCTGTCGATCTCCATGGGAGCAGACAGCCTCCCTGGTCTCTCGAGGGCACTGGCCTTTGGGTTAGGAGCCTGGTGCTTATCCCACTGCACCACCAGGGCACCTTCATGATAACCTTAGGAGATGCCTATGATCCTCTCAGTTCCACCTTTAAAACACACCTGGCTGATGGTGCCCGGCTATCAAAAAGTATAGCGTCTGGGGTCTTAAAGGCTTGAAAATAAATAAGCGGCCATCAAACTCAGAAGCAGCAAAGCCCACATGGAAGAAGCACACCAGCCTATGCGATCACGAGGTGTTGAAGGGATCAGGTATAAGACATCATCAGAACAAAAAAATCTACCATAGTGAATGATGGGGGGAGTG
>NW_022111310.1:1182949-1190830 GCF_000313985.2 Echinops telfairi | reverse complement strand
AATGTACAAATGCGCTTTACACGATTGATGTATGTATGGATTGTGATAAGAGTTGTATGAGCCCCGAATAAAATGATTTAAAAAAAACCACACACACACCTGGGTCTAGTCTCTCCTCCCGCCTCACTGCCTGCAATCTGCCCAAGTCTGAGTCACAGCCTCCAGGAGGCTCTCTGTGGCCCTTACCCACACCAAGCTCTTCTCTAGGCAGCTGGGAACACAGCCCTGGCAGATGTCCCCAAGGACTCAGAGTCCTAATCACAGCCCAGAAAGGCCAGCCAGGGCTCTGGGACCTCACTCCTTCCATCTCCAGCTTCCTGTGGATTGCTGTGCCCAAGACGCTGCCCAACACTCGGGGCTCCTGCACCTGCTGCCCCCCTGCCGGGGACACACACAGCCTGACACTTTCTCTCCTGCGGTCTGTTTGGGTGTGAGTCATACCCAGAGACACCGGCAGACCTGTTCGGGCCTCACTGCGCAAGGTCCCCAGTGCAGGTCTCGGCCATGCCCCTCTCCCGGGGGAGGTTCGCACAATTATCCCCATTTTACAGAAGAGCAAACTGCGGTCAGAGTTTCTTACCAAGTCCCCGAAGAGACATTTCCCCCGGGCTCCTGGGCCCCTAGGTCACCCTGCCACAGCTGCTTCCTTCATAGCCGCTGCTCGGGAAGTGTTTGGAGAGTGTGTGACAGGGCACATCTGAATTCCCGGGACTCCTGGTTGTGGGTGTGAGGAAGAGGCCGTGTGTAGCCCTACAGGTGGGCAGGGGGTATTATTCCTGCCCTGCAAAACCCAGAGGGCACGACTCCTGCTCTCTCTGTAGGGAATGCAAAGGCAGAAACGACTCCACTTCCTCACCGAGAAACCGGCCTGTGGGGTCTGAGGAAGTGGCCGCATGCCAGCACCCATGCCCCAGCCCTCAGCCTCCTCCCTGGGGCAGAGACAGTCCAGGAAGGTTGACTGATGCGCTGGAAGCAAGATGCTGCTGGACTCAGCCCTGTGTTTGTTTGTCCTTTAGCTCCATCACACCACAGCCCCGGTGGCCCTGTCGGCTAAGCCTTGCACTGCTAACCCCAAGGTCGGTGGTTCACACCCATCAGCCGCCCTACAGGAGAAAGTTGAGGCTCTCTGCTCCCCAAAGATTTACAGCCTTTGAAACCCTGTACAGGATTGCTCTGAGGAGGAACTGACTCAGGGACAGTGGGCGTGGGGCTGCATACCACCCTGGCTAGTTCGCTGGGAGGCGCCATCGACAGTCATGGAAACAGCAGTCAAGGAGTCAAAGGCTGCATCGCACTGGCCCAAGACCTCTTCAAAGTGTTGGCGAGCGAGGCTGTGACTGAGGAGTGAGGTGCGCCTGACCCAAGGTATTTTCCATCGCCTCCCAGCAGCCAGAGCAGCTAGAGACACAGCAGCGCCACGCACGTCTCCGTGTGCTGCTGTGCGAGTCTCAAAGCTATGCCTCTGGGGTTGCACATACCAGCAGGGCCACACTGGTGGACCCGTCTCAGGGGAACTTCCCGTTAGCCATCAGGAAGAAGGGCCTAGCGCTCTACTTTGGACAACAAAGGTCAGCACCAAGCTTCCAGAGCACGGTCTGATATCGTGCGCAGATGAGCTTCTTAGGAGAAAGGCAGGCCAGGAGAAGACACTTCCTGGGGATTACACCTCGACCTAAAGAAACAAGTCTTCACAACTGGACGAAGGCACAACCTTGTGCTAAATGGAGAAAAGACTGACGTCAAGGATTTCATTTGACTCGGCTCTTCAACCAACTCCCATGCAAGCCGTAGTCCAAAGATCAAATGACAGATGGCAAATCTGCCTCAAAAGCTTTTCCTGAAAGTGTGCAAGAGCCACTTTGAGGACCCACGCGAGCAGGGCCTAAGTCGTGGGACTCTCAAAGGCCTCACATGCATTTGCGTTGGACATGCAGAGCCGAGCAGTGGGTGAGACGAGTGAGGAAGAAACGAAGGCGTTGGCACCGTATTCATGGTGCCATGCGCTGCCAGAACAAGCCACTCTGTCTCGGAAGAAGTGCCCTGGAAGATTTCGGAGAAGTAGGACGGTGAGACGTCTAATCAGGACATCTAATCAGGAGGGACCAGTCCCTGGAAAAGGCCATCATGTTCGGTGAAGTAGGGGGGTCAGCAAAAAGGGGGAAGACCCTCAGAGAGATGGATTGACACAGTGGCGGGAGAAATGGGCTCAGACGCAGCCACGGCTGTGAGGCTGGGAAGGATCGGGCAGGGTTCCGTTCAATTGTACTTCAGGGGGTTCTGAAACGGAACCAACTCGGTGACTCATCGCACCAGCCAGGAGCCACAGAAACCATTTATATGAGTAATCCGACCACTTGGTTCTCTGGAATGTAGCTCAGTGACATGATCTTAAAAGCACACCAGAGTAGAAAGTTCCACTTGAGTCCTTGATGGGCCGATATGCATGGTCATTTGGGAGACTATATAACAACGTGGTGGTGTGTACCTTTAAAAGGCTCGTATCAAAAGAAAACAAAACTCTATTAGACTGCTATCAATTGTCCAGGTGTTGTTTTTCTCTCTTTGGATTTGGACCCAGATTGGAGGCAGACAAATAAGAGTTAGTGACGCTCCCATTTTCCCAGAGGTGGAATCAAGAGCTCTGAGCAGGCACACACGGGGTCTCAGGTTCTGAACTGGCACAGGTCCTGGGTCTCCTATGGACCCAGCAACATGCTCCTTGATGGCGAGGCCACCAAGGCCACTGAGGTCAGAGTTGTACTTCCCCCTGGACTGAGGGCAGTCCCCAGCTCCAGTGAAAACTCAGTTCAAGAGAAAACCCCGTTCCAGCCCACCCTCCCTTGTCTCATCCAGAAGAGATAGTCCCTAGGGCTGGTTCTTCTTCTTTCTCTTTGGCTGGGATTTCCCCATTGGGGAGGTTTAGCAGAACTCCCAGACCCAAACTCACCTGGCTCTGCACTGGGCTTCAAGAGAGCTCCTCTGGGTCCCCAGGGCCCATGAGATCAGCTGGGAAAACCCTTGGAAATCCTGACACCTGCTCCAGGTGCTACATTATTTTGAAAAGTTGTGAAATGTTTCTGTCACACAAAAAATTCTACAGAATAATAGGACATGCATTTTTGTCACTACTGCTCATTTCACACCTCCACTGCCAAACAAAACCTAACAGGAAAGACCTGTAAGAAAGGCTCTCAAGGGTCCCCCAAACTAGAGGTTATTGTTAGGGATTGAAATGTGTCTACCAGAAAGATATGCTGATGTCCTAACCCCGGTATGAGGTGTGATGTGACCTCATTGAGGAATAGAGTTTCTTCAGCAATATTAGCAGTTAAATCATTGAAGTTGTAATCCCTTCTGGATTAGGAACAGCAAAGGAGACGCCCAGCCCTGGATCTGTGAGGCAACACTGTTCACTCACTTGTGGTTTACTGTTGCCATAGCTTTAAGGAACTGTGTTTGCCCAGGTCGACTAGAGAAACAAATCCAGGGAGACTCATATGTGTGTAAGAAAGAGCTTCATATGAAGAGTAATTGTGTATTAAGAAAGCATCCCAGCCCAGGCCAGATCAAGTCCCTAAGTCTGATATTAGCCTATATGTCTGATGCCAGTCTATAAAGTCCTCTTCAGACTCACAAAACACATACAATGACACCAAATGCAGGAAGATCACAGGCCAGTGGGTGGGAAGTCTTGTGGATCCAGTGGCAGTGTAAGCATCTTAGAACTGGGCGTGGCTAAGGAGCCTCCACGTGGCTCCTCCAGCTTCAGGGCTCTGGCTCCATCAGCGTAGCTCCATGTGTCTTGTCAACAGGAATGTCTCGAAGGGAGTCAGTGTGTGTCCCACCTCCAGCGCTCCTTAGCGTCTCCAAATGAGGTCATCAAGCTGCTTGACAGGCTAAACTCCAGCCCTTCACCCTTCATAGTCTCAAATTGACAACAGATTACGTAACTACCGCAGGGACCTAGATATATGGCTGTGTTAGGCTGTGTTCTCTACACAAGGAAAACCAGTGGTCCTCATGAAGATGTTTACATCAAGAAAAATGGCGCACATGGTTGTAGAAGTGGTAGAGTCCAGTTTGGTTCAAGTTTGTGTGTCAGGCGGTAAGTCAGACCGTTCCTGACTCCTGTGGCTGCCATTGCTGGGAAACCAGGATGCAAACCAGGAGGCAGGAGGGTGATGTAGGACGAAAGCAGGAAGATCAAGGAAGCTGGCGGAAGCAAAGTCAGATTGGCAGGTCAGATGTTATGGCAGCTGCTGATAGCTCCCTGGATCAGCAGGCAATATCACGCTGGCTTCTGGCCCAGAGACCCCACACAGGATCCAGGCCAGCAAGAAGAAGAGGAAGAGGGAGAGGGTCCTTTGCAGTTTCTCTGTAGGGCTGTCACATAGACCCCACCCTCAAGGAGATGTCATCAGGCTGCGGTATGAGAAGTTGCCTCACTACATGATGTTAGGTTGAAACCACTGAGGATCCTGACCCAGCCAAGTTGACACAAAACTTGGGTGCGAATTGGGTGCATACGCATAGTACGTATAATTTGGCATTCTTTCAAAATTTACACTAGCAGTTCTCAACCTGTGGGTCGCCACCCCTTTGGGGGTCAAATGACCCTTTCATAGGGGTCACCTAAGACCATCAGAAAATGCATATTTCCGATGGTCTTAGGAACTGAGACACCCACTGCTCCTCTATCCGTCTCCAGGTGGATCCGCCCACATGCAGATACACCCACATACCATACGAATACCCGGTGTGAAGACTGTTACCCATGCTACGGCATGTGTCAAGACAAAATTTCATTTATTTGTCATTAGAAATAAATATTTCACAATATATAATTACGTATTGTTTTTGCGATTAATCACTGTGCTTTAATTATGTTCAATTTATAATAATGAAAACACATCCTGCATATCAGACATGATGATACATAACAGTAGCAAAATTACACTGATGAAGTAGCAATGAAAATCATTTTATGGTTGGAGGTCACCACAACATGAGGAACTGTATGAAAGGGCCGCAGCATCAGAAAGGTTGAAAACCACTGCTTTACACAAATGGCATCAACAAACTCACTCAAAAATATTCATTGGATGCCTTCAAAGGGCTCCACTCTAAGCCCTAGGAATATGGGTGAACAAAACAGACAAAATTCTTTACTTCTGTGGTGCGCACTTTCTGGTGCAGTGCATCACCCAGCAAACAAGACAATATGTACTATTTTAGAACGTGACGCACGCCTGGGGGAGAAATAAACGAAAGGGACAGATGGGGATGGAACGGTGCAACCTTCTACATCCTGCCCATTTCTATTCAACGTCATATTTTCCTCTGTGTGGTATGTATCGGGCTCTTTCTTCATCATAATTATTCAATCTGCAGGCCGAGCAAGCAATCCAAGAAGCTGGATTTTATGAAGAAGAATGTAGAGTCGGAATTGGAGGGAGGCTCACTAGCCACTTTCAGTACGAAGGTGACGAGATCTTGCTTGCGCAAAAGAAAGAGGATCGGAAGCCCCAACTAATGAAGGTCAAAGACGAGAGCGTTCAGTATGGATGACCGTTCAATATCCGGAAAGCCAAACCCTCAGAATGGGGCCAAGAATAAACAGAAAAGGGGGACGTTGTCAAGGACTTCATCTTGCGTGGATCTACAGATCAAGGCTCCTGGAGCAGCAGGTAAAAAGCAACTATTTTGTTTACTTACAGTAGAATCCCAGACCTCGATGCTAATCTGTTCTAGAAGGAGCGTCGAGATGCGGTGCAGTCGAGTTCTGGATCAATTTTTCCCAGAAGAAATAACAAAATGGGTCAATCCATTCTCGACCACCAAGGTTTTACCCGGACCTTGCCTTTTTATGCAAAACATTACACAGAAATTTCAAGGTAAATAAGTTCAGAGTTAAATCATATAATTTAAAGAAGGAACACACGTTTTAAAAGCTTTTAACAACTACAGTACGGCCCATACCTGGAGCTGGAGGACCTGAAACTGTGGACACGGATGTGGGAGGAGGTGTGGAGAGAGGGGCACTGTTTGGAAGGGGAGTCCCCTTCCAAAAAAATCAATTGGTAGCTGCTTCTCAGGAGTTTTCCCCCTTCTTTGCCTTTTTTCACTAGGCCCTGGCTGGCTTTGTCTTAAAAAAAAAAAAAATTCTGTCTAATGTGGTCAGCTGTTGGTGTTTCCTTAACTGTTTTCTAAAAGATTTACTAAATTACCATCAACAATATCGATAACACGGTTAACCAGTTCCTTATCAGGATGATTCTTTTCAAAAGACTCTTTCTTAGGACCCATGTTTTAAATCTAAAAACCACAAAAAAACCCCACTAAAACTAAGAAAATTATAGCAAAAAACTTGGAACACAGCCGCAAATGGTTTAAACAACACCTACTAACAACGCCAACTAATGCCGGGTGCCTGAAACAGGAGCTGCTTTTGTTTACAAAAATCACGTGCGTCGAGTCAGATTCCGATGTTTTAGTTTGAGCTCAGATGCAAAATTGTCTCTACATTTCGCGTTGAAGTCTGAGTATGTTGAATACGATGCAGTCGAGTACCGGGCTCTGCTGTATGTTGGTGTATGCCTTGGTAAAGAGATGATTTCTAGCCCCAGGCCATACCTAGGGTGAGCCTTCTCTGGGGAAGAAGGGCAGTGACCCGGAGGCACGGCCGGTTGAAGACGAGGCTGCTATCCTGATGCAGGGAGCGTGGAGGATTAAATGACCACAGGTTCGTGGAGAAACAGGATGAAAAGGTAATGGGATTTCCCCATGAACTTTTTGAAGCCCCCCCTTGTATGTTGGAAAAGGTTTTGCAGGTAGACTCTTCCCCAGGCAAGAAAGGAGCAGACCCAGAGAGAATCTGCCTGCTTGAGCTCTGGGAAGGAAGATCAAGTTGAAGCTATCGCCCAGAACATGGAGTAAAACTGCCAAAAAGAAGAGAGAGAAAATCAAATCAAATTTGAGGACTAGTTTGGAAAGCCTAAACACTGAATAACGGGAGTTCCAAGAAAGAAAATCATTTAAAAAATAATTCAAACTCCCTAGAGTTGAAGGGCACGAGGGCCCAGTAGAGTGAACAAAAATATGCCCACCCAAAGACACAGCATCATCTGATTGCTGGACACGGGGGTGCAGCAAAGACCCCACAAGTTTGCAGACAGCAAAAACAGGCTTTATTTTATACAAAGGTTCGGTTTTTAAAACTGCTTCCGTGGGAACTGGGCCACAATTCGTGCTTGACATTCTGATACACACAGAATTTGTGACAAAAATTTTAAAATGAGCCACAGGAAGAAATGTGTTCAGGGAAAACAAATTGGTGTGCAGGAGAAGAACGTCACGATGGTGTCCTACATCGCTTATTTGACGAGAGGTTTACAGTCATAATAAGGCAAATAATGAATATTGATCTAGTCAGACTTGCAAATAGTGATAATGGGGGTACGTGAGGTGTGTGTACATGGCTTATGTGGCGTGTGGTTGGGGGGATGTTGATGAGAATTCACTAGAAAATCCTCAACCCTGAAAGGTCAGGAGGACGTCACGTAAGCCCTGCTAGTGATAGAAAATACAGTCAACATGGGAGGATTGAAACGGTATCTCCAGGGCTGATGAAGAGAGCAGGGTGGTGACTGGGGACTCACAGAATACTGATTTTCATAATTGACCTTGTGGGAGGCGTTCACCTTTTAAATTAGGCACGTGTGTTCCTCGGGGTGGACTAGAGAAACAAATCCAGGGAGACTCATATGTGTGTAAGAGAGAACTTTGCATCAAAGAGCAGTTGTACATTAAGAAAACATCCCAGCCCAGTTCAGATCAAGTCCATAAGTCTGATATTAGCCTGTATATCCGAAACCAGTCTAT
>NW_022111310.1:1173249-1182849 GCF_000313985.2 Echinops telfairi | reverse complement strand
TCCGCTACCAATCTATAAATTCCTCTTCAGACTCACACAACACATGCAATGATCTTCCACTGAATGCAGAAAGATCACAGGCCAGTGAGTGGAAATTCTTGTGGATCCAGTGGCATTGTAAGCATCTCAGTGCTGGCAGGGGTCTCCACGTGGCTCCTCCAGCTCCAGAGCTCTGGCTCCATCAGTGTAGCTCCACGTGGCTTGTCAACAGAAATGTCTCACAGGGAGGTTGTGTGTCCAGTCTCCAGGGAGGAAGACAGGAGTTCCCAGAATCCTCAGGTAGAAGGCCATGCCCCCTTAGAGGCCTCATTGCCTATGACCTGATTGATAGGCTAAACTCCACTCCTGCACAAGTTGACAAGAGATTATGTAACTGCCACAACATGTAAAACTTTGATAAAAATGAAAACAAAATTTAAAACCTTGTGATTATGTATAGATAAGCTCAGACTTTTATCTTTATTAGGATTAAATTCCAGAAGCGGAATTGCTGGATTAAACAGTGCATACATTTTAAAATATTTTTATCCATAGTCCTAAATATTGTACTCATGGCACCCCTTCCAGAAGCAGACTAGATGTATTCCAGTCTTGGAAAACACCATTTGCAAGTTTTCACATCTCTGCCAATGTAAGGGAAGAAGAAGAAGAAGAAAAGTCTTATCGTTTTAATTGTATATTTCTTTGACTACTAGGGAATTTTAACTAGTCAAGATAGCTAACCATTTTAGTTCTTTTATTAATTCTCTGCCATTGTTCTTTGACCATCTTAAATCTTGGAATGTTTATCTTGTTCATTATTGATTTCTAATGGCTCTGGCTAATAAGCCTACTAATTCTCGGTCTAGCACACGCGATACAGAGGTTTTCCTCCCAGTGCGTCCTCCTCTCAGCTCGCTCCTCTGATTCATAGCAAGGATTGTTCATTGTTTAGCTGGTTAAGTCTACCTTTTACATTTGGGGCTGGTTTCTTTCTGCCCCTGGAATCCTGCTTGCAAAGCTCATTCCTGTCTGTGGGATCTTACACATACAGCATTTCTTGTAATTTCATCTTGTTCTCAGATGTAGTACACATAACAGCATTGCTTACAATTTGCATTTCCTACGTTGTAAATATGCTAAATCGACCTGCCTGCCACCCCTCAAAATGGGAGGGGGGGAAATCCCAGAGGCAATAGTGGGGCACTCTTTAAGAAATGATGCTGCAGTGAGGGAAATCTCACTGCCACCGAGTGGATTCTGACTCATAGTGACCCCATAGGACGCAGCAGAACGGCCCCTGTGGGTTTCTGAGACTGTCACCTTTTATGGGAGTAAAAAGAAGGGGGGCAGATATAGAACAGAGCTTTCTGTCCTCATGGGCTCTGGACTTCCTGGAGCCATGGAGTGTTGATGGACCCGCCCCCACCCCCACCCCCACCAGAGCTCTTACCTTTAAACCTTAAACCAGAAATATCCCCTGAAGTCCTCTTACAGCCAAACAGTAGTCTGGCATTACCAGCTTACAAAGGTCTGCTTGAGTCTCGTGCTCCTTCAAGATCTACAGGGGCGCAACTGACAACAGCAACCCAAACGATTAGATGGGGGCCCCAAGGGCCAGAGAGTTTATGTGAATGAGGGAGGGACAATGGGGGAAAAGAAGGTACAAAGGTTGACAACTCCAAGGGGTCAATGCCAGGAAGTGGTGCAGGTGGAAGCTGCTGGATGGGGTGTATGGTCTCAGCATTCACTACCATCGAGTTGATTTTGACTCGTAGTTGCTCTAACATAGGGTCGAACTGCCCCTATGGTGTCTGAGGCTATAGATCTTTGCGTGAGTAGAAAGCCTCATCTTTCTCCTACAGAGTGGCTGGTGGCTTTGAACCACTGACCTTTAGGTTAACAGCCCAACTACAAGTAAAATTGAAAAGAAATGATGTTTGATTTCCCCCAGGGCATCAACTAGACCTCATTTCTCAGGCTCCGCTGAGGTTAGATGCGGCCACCTAACAGTCTAGGGATGTGTGTGACTTTCCTCTTGGCCCATACAAGCCCCATGAAAGAGCATCTACTCTCCTCCTATGCGCTGTAAGAGGTCTTACGTGATGGCAGCATCAGAAGGGGTTTGGATCCCTGAGTAGCCACGGGGAGGCTGCTTATTACCCAGGAACCCTCCCCGCTCTTTGTGTGAATAAAAAAGAAAGGTTTCATGGGTCAAAACATTGTGATTTTGGGTTTGGAAGTGTTTTTGTTACCGTGCCTTGTGTTGCTGATACTAACTGATACCCTTGTCTCTTAATTCTGACTTCAATCTCAATTCATTCCAGATAGAGCGTATTGTGCTTGCTCATTAAGGACGATGTAGGCTCTGGATTGCTCATGTTCTCTTTTTATGAACAAATCTTGATATTGGAGTTATGCTAAATGCATAACATTAATTGGAAAAATCTTAACATTCTTCTGCCAAGCGCTGGTAGGAATGAACTGTTACGTGAAACGCTGACAGACTCCATCCTGAGAACTGCCCTCCTGCAAGAACAGGGCTTGTCACAAGCCTGACATTTTCTTGTTCAAATTAATTTTTTACAGCTCTTCCTCTTAGTCTTAAAATGCAAATGAGGAAAAAAATCAGGTCACTGACAATTGCTATTCCCCAGCGATTACCATTGATAGAATTTGAGGTATATCTTTTTTAATACTTATATTTACTTATATTTATACTTATATATAAATACTTATATTTACACAGTTACTTACATAAATGGGATCATCATCTATACATACAAATGAGCCACCTGCTCTTTTAATTAACACCTGTCGCTTATATTTCCTGGATAGGAAATATTAACTTTTTATATACTCACAAAACTAACCTATGTTCATTATACAAAGTTCAAATACTACAGAAAAACAGAATGCCAGCAGCAGACTAGAAGGCTGATCGGTATTGACTAGGGTGGGAGTCCTAAGAGGGAGAAGAGAAATCAGAGTGGGGGGCCTCGATGAGGAGCTTGAACTGTCACCTGCAGCGCTGATGGCCTGAACGGTAACTCCCTGTACCCCCCAACTTCACTCATGAGAAAACGTTCATTAAAAAACCAAATCAAACCTAAGGCAGAAAGTGGAAGGTTTCCAAGTTTCTTCCATGGGCTGCTTATGTTTCCTCGTTCTCAGTCAATCTTGTGTGTGTCAATTTTCATAGAAAAGTGATCAATTCCTAAAACTTTTCAAACGTGTTGATTTAGAGATCCAGTCTAAAAAGGAAACAGAACTCTGCCATATTGAAGATAGATCATCTTTCTTGGTCGGCGTCCCAGAGAACCACCCACGGAATTCCCCACACTTCCCTCCGTCTTTTTTTCCCGCCTGCCCAGATGTCCATGTTCTTCCAGGTGCCTGCTAAAAGCCTTCTCCGAAGCATCTCCCGGGCTCCTCTGGAATCCGCCTTCCCAGTGCCCGCCCCTCCACGCTCCTCCCCACAGCTCGGTGTCTGTGCCTCTCCCCTCTGCCCGGGGCACCCCAGACGGACAGGCACAACGCTGGCACCGGGTCAGACAGCCTTCCAGCTCCCTAGTGCGGATCTTCGGCTCAGGCTCACCACCTAGCCTCTGCGAGCATCAGTGTGCTCGTCTGTAGAACGGGGCGATGCTAGACCTGCCACCCAGGCTTGGGGGGAGAATTAAATGAGAGACTGTATGAAATCCCCCAGGTGCTTGCCAGCATTTGGTGTGCGGCTCCCTAGGGCCCAGTTCAAAGCCAGGGTCTCCTAACTTCAGAGACCCCCTCAGAGGCCCTGTGCTGGACCTGGCAGGTGGGCGAGGTCCACCGCACTGCTGAGCCGGTCTTTCCTTAGAGACGTCCTTGGCAGGTAGCCGCCCAGGGACTGGGCAGGGTTGCTGGCGTCTCACCCTCTGGTTCCCTGCTTGGCGGGGCTTCCAGCCTGAAGAGGAGAAGGTGCCAAACCCAAACCAAAGCAGGTGTGGGAGTCAGTTTCGACTCCCGGCAAAACCATGCTTGTAGAGACGGGGGTGTTCCAGGCTTTGACCTTCGCCTTCCCTCTCCTGCAGCCCCTCACGGTGGGTTTCTTCTGAGCAGATCCAACTTTTCTGACCCTACCAGAGTCCTGGACAGTCTGAGCCACCCAGGGACTCCAGAGAGGTAACTAATTTTAAAAAGAGCCCTGGGGCTGTCTTGCCACCCTGAGGACTGACAGTGGCCTCAGCAGGCACACAGACAGAACCACCACTTCTGAATCCCTCGCCTGCTCCCCCACCTGGCTGCTGACCTTGCCCGCCACCTTCTCCTCTCTGCGCCTCACCTGTCCAAGGCCATGCAGGGAGATGGACCCGGATGATGTCAGAGTCCCTTCCAGCGCTGATGAGCTCAGATGAGAATCAGAACGGAAGCGTGTGCCTTTTTAAAAAAAGTGGATGGAGAATTTAAAATATAATCGAAACGCATGCGCTCTGGTCCAAGATTAAAAACATTCCTTAGAAATCAGGCTTTATTGGACGACATGCTGGCTGCCTCGCGTGGGGAGGGGAGGGAGTCGGGTCACCGGCGCTCGTGGTAGGGGGCAAGCAGGTGAGATGATTATGAAATATGTCAAATAAATGGTCCTTTTTTTCTCCCCAGGAGATAAGGAAAGGTAATTTGGTCTGTCAGTCCCGCACACAGAAGACGTCATGGTCAGCTGCATTAATACTGAATACTTTGTCCGGAGTCACGGAGCTCAAAGAAAGGACAGAATCTTCTCCTATGAATTCTGGCAGCCCTTTCCCACCTGCACTCTCAAGAGTGAATACTAATATAAGGCAGGGCTTCTGGGGCGACCCGGAGTGTGCCGGGCTGTCCAAGGACTCTAGGCTAGAGCTGAGTGGTTTCTCTCCCAAATCTGACACACACCCGCCCCCCGTGCCCCCCCCACCACGAACACACACACACACACAACCCTAGGACGGGTTCCTACCTGTACATGGACACACGTCTTCTAAATACATCTTTCTACTGCTAAATGGCTGGTGGGTTTGAACCACTGGCCTTTTGGTTAGCAGTTGGGCGTTCATCCACAGTGCCACCAGGAAGTGGTGGAGGCAGGTTCCACCCCAGTGGTCTCCTGTTCATCCCCTGGGCTCCTGCCCTTGCTCACCCCTTTGCCTGGCACACTGCTCCCTCCCAGACCTGCACCTGTCAAAACAGCTCTTCCACGGCCACCTCCTCTGCCTCCAGCGCCCCTTCTTCTCCTCTGACTGTCCCCTCCTGCCCCCACCATGCCCACCTCTTTGTGTCCATCTCTTCCTTCCCCCTAGAAATCTAGGATCTCCCTAGAAGGCAGACTCACCCTGTCCCCTGACATGTCTGGCTCAGGGCAAGTCACCCAGGGGTCCAAGGAATGGTTAGGGACGATGTTTCTCCCAGGAGGTGCCTGTTGTCCACAGTGGTGGGGGTGAGGGCATTCTAAACTTGGGGAGGGACTCCAGCTGCTCTCTAAATCCATTGTTAGTTTGTAGGTTGTAAGAGGCAGTTCTCACCTCTGGCCCCTCCCCCTGCTGTCACCTTTCCAGGAGAGCCCCCTGGGAGCCATGAACGAAGTCCACCGTCGTGGCTGCAAAGAGATTTTTTCCGGGTTCTGCTTACGGGAACTTATTGGTCTCCAGAACAATTGAACCTCTTTTGACTTGGTTCTATCCCTTCATGAAATAAGTGCTATGTTATTTTTAGAGTATTTCAGCCAATGAATTTTATTATCAGCTAATGCCCAAAGGACAGACACATTTGTCCTGGAAGAAGGACAGCCGGGATGCTTGCCAGAGGCAAGGATGGTGAGACCTCGTCTCAGGTACTTTGGGCATGTGGTCAGGAGAGACCAGCCCTGGAGAGGGTAAAGTGGCGGGTCAGTGAAAGAGACCTGATGGACGGACACAGTGGCTCCAACAATGGGCTCAACATGAGAACAACCGTGAGGATGGTGCAGGGCCGGACGGCGCATCATCCTGTTGCACGTAGGATTGCCATGCGTTGAGGCTGCTCGGCAGCACTGAGGAACAACAAATGATACATCCACACTGTCAGTCCGGGTGGACTCGAGAAACAAATCCAGAGACACACATATGTGTATGAGGAAGAGCTTTATAGACAAGAGCAGTTGAATATTGAGAAAACATCCCAGCCCAGTCCAGATCAAGTCCATAAGTCTAATATTAGCCCATATGTCCAACAACAATCTATAAAGTCCTCTTCAGACTCATGAAAAACATACAATGACACCGAATGCAGGAAGATCACAGGCCAGTGGGTGGGAAGTCTTGTGGATCAATGGCGTTGTCAGCATCTCAGTGCTGCCAGGGGTCTCCACGTGGCTTCTCCGGCTCCAGAGGGCTGGCTCCATCAGCCTCTCTCTGTGTGTCTTCTCCACAGGGATATCTCCCAGGGAGTGAGCCTATGCCCCTCCTCCAACGAGCTATCTCCTTAGTGCAGTGGTTCTCAGCCTTCCTGATGCCACGACCCTTTCATACAGTTCCTCATGT
Source organism: Echinops telfairi (assembly GCF_000313985.2). Classification (NCBI taxonomy): domain Eukaryota; kingdom Metazoa; phylum Chordata; class Mammalia; order Afrosoricida; family Tenrecidae; genus Echinops; species Echinops telfairi. Next base: position 1,176,343 of record NW_022111310.1, on the reverse strand, counting down.
TGTGGTGACCCCCCCCAACCAAAACATTCTTTTCGTTGCTACTTCACCACTGTCATTTTGCTACTGTTATGAATCGGGAGACCCCTGTGAATGGGTCATTCAACCTCCAAAGGGGTCGAGACCCACAGGCTGAGAACCACTGCCTTAGGGGCTCCAAATGAGGTCATCAAGCTACTACCTGACTGACAGGTTAGACTCCACCCCTTCAATCCTCAAATTGACACCAGATTACATAACTATCACAAACATTTTAAGAAAATCAAGATTTGCCCAATTATTTACCCCAAATCATTAAATCAGCACTTATTTCTATTTTTTAAAATAGAAATGTCTCCTGAAGATGAGGAAGCCGGGGTGTTGTTGGTCTGGGCATCCGGAGCCGGCTCCTGCCCCTGGGGGATGGCTGGGAGGGACTTGGTGCAGGTGGTTCATAGCTGACACCAATGATCTCAGCCTCAGGGGCAGGGGGGAGAGTCAGTGTCCCCAGGGCCAGCTCTGCAGAATGTGGGTTGAGGCAGGTGGCTCAGACCACACATGACGGGGAGTGACTATCCTTCAGCCAGCCTCTAGGGGGCTGCTGCTGTTCGGTGCCTGCAAGTCAATCCGGACTTCAAGTGACCCCTTGGGTCTCCGAGGTTGTACTCTTACCCTCAGGCGTGGGCCAGGTCTCTCTCTGAGGGCTGCTACGTCAGCAGCCTAGCACTTAGCCACAATGCCTTCTGGGCTCCTTAGGGCTAAGAAACAAACCTCCTGTCCCTACCTCGGGGCAGTTGGTCGGAAGCTCCCAGGGACAAGCACGGACTCAGGAGGCCTGTGGGGCTTTGGCCTCGTCGCAGGTGTAAGCAGGTACCCTTTCCAGTGTTTTCAGGAAGAAGTTTGTGCTGCGTGGTCGCCACGTGCTGCCCTGACACATGTCAGCCCATGGGTGGTCCAGAGGGTGGCCCCACACCTCCAGCCCTGGTAGGGAGGGCAGGTGCAGGCTGAGGGACCGTGCTAGATGACAGCGGCAGCACCTGCAGTGAGTGGTGCAGTCCAGGGTTCCCTGAGGGTAGAGACAGACTCCGCCCCCAGGCTAACTCCGGCCAGCTGCCTGTTTGCGTGGAGTCTGTGAGGTAAGAGTAAAATTCGCCATATGAAAATGATATGAAGTGTCCGTGACCATAAATAACGTTTTATTGGAATGTAGCTGAGCTCCGTCATTTACATACATTGACGTCCATGCTCCCTAGAGGCCGTTTGGTTGATGAACTGACATCCAGGCGGGGTCCAGTGGAGGCTGGCGCGTGGCAACCCCACGGGGGTCAGAGCAGACCTGAGCGCCCCTGAGACAGCCAGGCTTTCCTTCTGAGGCACCTCGGAATGGGTTCTACTCCCCAGCCGTGCTACAAGACATCGTGTCTGGGGTCTTGAAGGCTTGAAGTTAAACAAGATCCAGCCAACAGGGAAGCAACAAAGCCCACATGGAAGAAGCACACCAGCCTGTGTGATCATAAGGTGTCAATGGGATCAGGTATCGGGCATCAGGCATCAGAAGAGTCAAAACGGTCAGATCGATGTGAATGAGGGAAGGCAGAGTGGTGGCCAAAGCCCATCTGTAGACAACTGGACATCCCTCACAGAAGGGTCATCAGGAAGGAACAAGCCAGTCAGGGTGCAGCACAGCACTGACGAAACACACAACATTCCTCTAGTTCCTAAATGCTTCCTCCCCCACTATCATGACTCCAATTCTACCTTACAAATCTGGCTAGACCAGAGCATGTACACTGGTACAGATAGGAACTCTGGACACACAGAATCTAGGACAGATAAACCCCTGAGGACCAATAATGAGAGTAGTGATACCATAGAGGCAGGGGGAAGGTGGGGGGAGAAGGTGGAGAAAGGGGGAACCGATTGCAATGAGTGATGTCCAACAACCCCCACCCCAGGGAGGACAAACAACAGAAAGTGGTTAAAGGGAGACAGCGGACAGTGTAAGATATGAAAATAATAATAATTTATAATTTATCAAGGGTTCCCGAGGGTGGGAAGGTGGGGGAGAGAGGGGAAAAAAGAAGAGCTGATACCAAGGTCTCAAGTAGAAAGAAAATGTTTTGGAAATGTTGATGGCAACAAAGGTACAAATGTGCTTGATATAATGGATGCATGGATTGTTGTAAGAGGTGTAAGAGCCCCCAATAAAATGATTTATTAAAAAAAAAAACATCAGCTGTTCAGTTAGCAGCCATGTCCTTAACTGTTTATACTTCCCAGGGGCTTCTATTTCACACACCCAAACCAAACCAAACCAGGCCAGATGACTCAGACCCAGTGCCGCCAGTGGACAGCCGCCCTATAGCCCAGAGAGAGCTGCGTCCTGGGGTCTCCAATGTGGAGCTAATGCTGAAGCCGACAGCCGTGCCTCTGCCTCCCACAGTGCAGCAGATGGATTTGAACCACCCACCGACCTTCCCTTCCAGGCCTCCGCGCCGGCAACCACAGGAATTAAAATTGAGGAGTGCATTGAACAGACAATGAAGGATGAGCAGGGTCACAGAGCCATTATAAGATAGGACACTGAAGGGAGACCAACAGGCCTGTGACATTGCCTGTGCCCAGGAACACAGACCTAACATCGCCCTGCAAGGTGCCCGTGGGCCATGTGGCATGCCTCGCTCTGCTCTGCACCTACGGCACGTGGAGCGGAAGAGCCACAGCGGCCCCTCCGCTTTCATGGAGTGTGTATTTGTGAGTTTGCCACAGCCTTGTGGTAACCTCACCATTGCTGCTTGCAAGGCATTGGGGGTCACCTGAGGACAGGCTCAGTGGGGTCACCCGAGGGCATGCTCAGTGGGGTTAGCTGAGGACATGCTCGGTGGGGTCATCTGAGGACATGCTCGGTGGGGTTATCTGAAGACACGCTTGATGGGGTCCTCTGAGGATATGTTCAGTGGGGTCATCTGAGGACATGCTCAGTGGGGTCACCTGAGAACATGCTCAGTGGGGTTAGCTGAGGGCATACTCAGCGGGGTAGCTGAGGCCATGCTCAGTGGGGTAGCTGAGGATATGTTCAGTGGGGTCACCTGAGGACATGCTCAGTGGGGTCACCTGA
>NW_022111310.1:1164491-1172827 GCF_000313985.2 Echinops telfairi | reverse complement strand
GAGGACATGCTCAGTGGGGTTAGCTGCGGACATGCTTGGTGGGGTCATCTGAGGACATGCTCAATTTGGTCCTCTGAGGACATGCTCAGTGGGGTTATCTGAGGACATGCTCAGTGGGGTCCTCTGAGGATATGTTCAGCGGGGTTAGCAGAGGACATGCTCAGTGGGGTTAGCAGAGGACGTGCTCAGTGGGTCAGCTGAAGACATGTTCAAAGGGGCAGGTGTGCACGCGGCCGCGGAGGCCCACCAGCGCCACGCTTGGCGTCCTCGTGTCAGCCTTCAGACTGAAAGGCCTGTCCTGTCCCGGCATTCTAGAACCAACTTTTCCACCCTTTGGTCCCTTTGTTGGAGATTTTGCTGCTTGAAAATGACTTCACTTGTCAATGTGCTGTCTAGCGTTCCTAAGCTGCAGAGCTGTGACGTGTCTCCTGGAGAAATGCGTGTGCCTGATGACCTCTGTCCAGTGAGTTAGGTTGCCATTGTCCATGGGTTCACTGTTAATGAATCAACCAACCCCCAAACCCACCACGCCCGCTGCCATCCATGTCTTCCGCCACTGACTTTTGAGTTGTACTGCTTTGAACAAGAGCTGGCGGGGACGGAGGTATTACTCGGGGCCCGGAAGCGGGCGGAGATAGCAGGATAAAGCATCCATGAACCTCCGATCCCGTCCCTGAGATGTGGAGAGGTTGAGGACACCAGGAGCCCTGCCCACTGACACCCGGAGGGAAATACTAAATGGGAACTCACTAAACATCTTAGAGGTGCTATGAAGGGATGCATGGGTGATTTTACTTTATTTTCCCTCTCTTTTCCTCTCACAGAGGAGAGCTCAGCTAACTCTTCAGAGACTTGCAGCTCCACGTCTCTTGGGTGAATGTGTCCCTTAGCACCCAGCCGGCCCCCACGAACCGGGCCCCGGTGCATCTCATGATCCTCGGCTCCCCACTGCCTCCTGCGTAATAGCAGAGACACACTGTGCACAATTGACACTAGGCTACATTCCCTTGTTCTGATTGCCAACCCAGCCCGCTAATGGCCTCTTACACATTTAAATTGGGCGTGATCCCTTTGGGAACTGCAATTTTATTCATGGAGACCACGCCATCTCATTTGAATATAGAAAACTGTACTTAAAAGATATGGCGGCTCCCGTATGGTTTCATCTTCCCCTTCTGCTTCTGCAGGGCCCCCCCGCCTGGCTGAGAGCGTTTCGTGTGTCCGAGGAGCATGCCCCCCACCCCGCCCGCCCCTGCCACCTCTCCTGACTTACTTTCCACCTAGTAGAGGGAAGGATGCGGGTGCTGAAGTCAGATACAACCAAGGAGGAGAAGTTAGACCAGGATCTGAATTCCACGCCGTGGGCGCTGGCAGATTCTCTCGGTTTCCTCATCTCCAAGTGACCAGCGCCCTGACTCTTCCCTATTGTAGGAGGATTATGTACAATGAATAATACCTGGAGGGCGCCCAGCACAGAGCCCCGCACCGGAGCAGGGGGTGGGACGGGACTCTGCCCTGCTGCCTTTCCCCATTCCAGGCCACTGAGTGGCAGGTCTGAGCTCTGAGGAGCATCGCCAGAGGCTGGAGCAGAGGGAGGCAGTGTGGGGTTTTGCAAAGAGAATGGGTCGTCTGGGAACACTGGGGGTCTTTGGCTCCCCAGCATCTTGCCAGGCTCGGGGAACTTTAAAGTGTCCCAAACATCTGCAGTCATCTCCTGCCACCGTTTAACCCTCTGGCTTTACCTGGCAGGGGATCAAGGCTCACAGCCTGTCTGTCTGCTTTCAGATTCCCGCAGCTCACTGGGACTTGTACCATTTTGACCTTCAACCAAGCACCTCGGTGAGGCATCAGGGACAATAAGCCCCACCTATGTCTGCTCTTTCCTTCCGGATTCCCCTTCTTTGTTCAATCTGGGCAAGCTTTACCTTCTTGGAGGTGGGCGGGGAGGAAAACTGACTCTACTTAGGATCTACAATAGATCCTTCCAGATTTATTGCTTATGGCATAAAGTTGATGCTCTGGTTTTGGTTAAAAATACAGTTTAATTGGCATATAGTTCTCATATCATATAATTCAATAGTTTGACCACATTAAGGAGAGTTGTACAGTCATCACCCCAGTTTTAGAACATGTCTTCATGCTTGTACTCATTGTGATTAGCTCCCCATTTACCCCCAACCACCCTTTGCCACACCCCTGGGAAGCATTACTCCGATTATTGTCTCTATAGAGTTACCTATCCTGGATTTCATATACAGAAAAATATTTAATAATGTTGGAAACTAGAACCAACGTAAATGGACCACAAGGGAGACCAGGTGATGGGGAGGTAAATGTTAACTGCCTGCACCTGCCACAACCCACGTTCCAGTGCACCATGCATGGGCTGGTCACATCCCGGGTCCACGGTCAGAGGTCAGCGGGGATTGCCCAGAGGCTTTCTCCTCACGTATTTCCCTTTCACTTAAAACAAAACACGGAAACGGCTTTAAACTGGCGCCAAAGGGAGATGGAATGATCTTACATCTTGACCAAACTACGTCGGCCATGATCAACTACTCGGTGCCCTCTGTCTGGTAACAGACTACTCACACCCTCAGTCAGGACCCGAGGGGATTCACCAGAGGCTTACTCCACGTGTGCTCATGGATTTGGGGCTTCCACGGTCATGCATAGCCTTCTACAAATCAGGTGTTCACAATTTAAGCTCTGCTGCCATTCTCTCTTTTAGATTTGGATTATATAATTTACAGTCCTTGGCTCACACTGGCTGAAGTGCTGCTTCCATGTGGATTTAGTTGGCACCTCACTTAGATGGCTGCTTATTTGAAAACAAGCCTTTAAGACCCAGATACTATTCTTTCCAACAGTCTAGCTTCACCATCTAGATTCTTCACCGCACTCCAAGGAACGAGGGCACCATCAAGTTTCTTCACAACAGTATGCGATAGGACCCTTATCTTCGATGAGCTCTTCATGAGGGCGGAGATTTGGTCTGTTTGTAGGGATTCCATGTGCCTACATCTTTGGCTTTTGAACCAAAAATGAAGAAACTTGCCGTTTTTTTTTTTTTTTGTCTCCTGCATCACCTTCTTCTGAACAATCACCTACCTGAATCCCCGGGTTCAAAGTTCATTTAGTCTTGGACAACATTTTGGACAGCATTGATCCTTTGTAAATAATAATAGAAAGAATGATAGGAGACGTTTATTTTTTTGCTCTAAGAATGAGGTGATTCATATTGTATTATCATTTTTCATTTTCACTTTATTTCATTTTCACTTTATTATACATATCTCCTTACACCTTTCCAGGTAAATTAATTAAAAAATACTTTTATTAGGGGCTCTTGCATCTCTTATCGCAATCCATACATTCCTCCAATGTGTCAAGCACATTTGCACATATGCCGCCATCATCATTTTCAAAGCATTCTCTTCCCACTTGAGCCCGATACCAGCTCCCCATTTCTTACCCCTCCCTCCGTTGCCCTCCCTCCCTCATGAACCCTTGATAAATTATAGATTATTTTTTCCCTATCTTAAATCATCCTCTTTTGCCCCTCACCCACTTTTCTGTTATTCGTCCCCCTGGGAGGAGGTTCTATATTGATCCTTGTGATCAATCCCCTCTTTCTCCCCCCACCTTCCCCTAATCTTCCTGGTATCTCTACTCTCCTTGTTGCCCCTGAGGGGTTTTATCTATCCTGGATTCCCTGTGTTGCAGGCTTTTATCTGCAGCAGTGTGCACATGCGGGTCGAATCCGATTTGTAAGGTAGAATTGAGGTCATGATAGTGGGGTGAAGGAAGCACCAAAGAGCTAGAGGAAAGTTGTGCTTTTATGCACCCTGACTGGCTCATCTCTTCCCTGTGACCTTTCTGTGAGAGGATGTCCAATTGTCTACAGATGGGCATTGGGTCTCCACCCAATTCACCTTGGGTATGGTTTTATTCTGGGTCTTAGATGCCTGTTACCTGATCCCATCGATACCTCGTGATCCCACAGGCTGGTGGCAGAGTGGTTATGAGCTGGGCTGCTGTAGGGGCTAGGATGCCCCAGACATGGAGAGTCTTGTGACCCAGGTGGCATTCCGAGAGAGACACACAGATCCAGGAAAGCTGGAAGAAAGCGTGGACTAGGATGTGGCTGGCATGGAGAGGCTGAGTGTCAGAGGGTCTCAGAGGGATGGAGACCACGTGTATTCTTAGTTTTGCTGCTTATGCAATTCAATGAGGGCGGAGGCTCACTGAAACTCCTCCTCAAGGTCAAGTTGGGCAGGGTCAGTGGCAGGTGAGTGACCCTGCCCAGGGAGAGCCAGGAGGCCTTTCAGACAGGCTTCCCACAAGGACTTAGGCAGCAGAGGGCTGCTGTGGGAGGAGGGAGCTCTGTTTTGCAGCACTCCTCCCCCCACCCCCCAAACTCACCAAGATCCTCGAGGACTCAGTGCTCCAGGTCTTGAAAGGCCCTTGCTGTGAATGTTTCACTCCCAAACTTAGGGGCAGCCTTGAACCAGCTGCTCTGGAGGGAGGCAGCTTGAGCCCCCTCGGACTGGTGGGGGTGAGCCTCCTCCTCAGCGGGGTGCCTAGTTTAAAGACCTGGATGAAGACCTGGGGAGCTCAGGATGGTGGGGTGGGCGGGGGATAGGGGAGTGGTGTTACAGACCATCTTGGCTGGTGCTGTCCTCCATCTAACCTGTCAGCTCCCACGCTGCTGGGGGATCCCGAGGCCCAGAGTGGGAACACGCGCTCCCTCCGGGACAGGGACACACTGCTTCCCAGAGCTCAGGCTCCTGCTTTTCTCCCAGCCCGCCCGCTGCTGGGAAGCCTGGCTGTGGTCAGTCCGGAGGAGCACTCCTCTTGATCCAGAGGCTGCGGGGCAGGGGCTCAGAGGGCCCCCGGGCGCCCTGCTTCCACTGCGTTGTCGTTTCTTGAATGGGATCAACGGTTTGGCCTTTGGACAAGACTTATTTCTGCACAAAGTAGGATTGGTATCACTTAATTGAAAATAATTTTTGAATGTAAATTGAGTTCCACTTGTCCAGCTGGAAATAAGGAAGTGAGTATTAGGGGCGGTCTCCCTGCTGCATAGGCAGGTGTGTGAAGTAAACGACAATAATTAGATGCAGGCTGGCCGCCTGGGGAAGCCCGGGCCCTGGGCAGGGCTCCTTGTGGGGCTGCCCCCCCCTCCCCCGGGGAGGAGAGTCTGAGTCACCTCCCTGTCCTGACCATGGTCCTGATGGCCTTCACTGGGACAGCAGTACTGCCAGAGCCCACCCAGGCTGTGGGGACAGCAGAGGGTGGCAGGCCGTCTGGTGGGCCAGTCCCTGGGGGCCCACCCTGACAGAGCTAGACCCTGCTCTCCTCCAGAAAGGAGGAGAAAGAATAGGCCTGTCAGAGGAGGAGGAGGAGGGGAAGGAGGAGGCTGCCCCAAGTCTGGTCTCGCGTGAAGCCCCTGTCACTCGTGGTGAAGTGGGATCCCACCTTCCTCACTGACCTCCGTGGATGCCAGCAGGGCCCGGAGAAGTGACATCCGGCCCGGGCTGTCCCTTGGTTGCAACTGATGAGGCCACACTGGGGCCTCGGTAGGTGGCTTGATTCCCCTTCTCAGAGAGGAGTTACAATTCTCCGGCTGAATTTCCATTGTTACCAGTGTCTTCAGGGACCTAGCAGCTGGGGGCGTGCTTCCACGGAGCGTTCCTGGTGGTCCTTCCGTCCGGGGCAGCCCTGGCTGTCCACACCTCCATCTGGCAGTGCACGAGGGATCGCCACCCCCACCCCCCGCGCACGCGCAGGTCACCTCGGAGGAACCCAGGGCAGAGCTTGGAGAACAGAAGGGCGCGCTCCGCGGTTGCGAGGGGTGTCTTTGGAGTGCTGCTTCGCAGGAAGAGCTCGGCTCGGGGCCTGATGGGCTCTCATTCCAAACCCTGCCACCAATCCAGCCAGACGTGAACTCCCACAAAGCACCGCTTGTGCTTAGCAAAGGTGTGTGGACCAGAGGAGCGACTGCAGCGTGGATGCCGCCCCAGTGGCGAACCAACACCCCATCTAGTGCAGCCGACACCTTCCCAGACACGACCTTCCTGATGAGACCCCTCCGGAGGGTTTCCCAGGCCCTACAGCTTTCCGGAGGCGGACTGCCGCCTCCGTGTCCCGCTGAGTGGCTGGTGGCATTGAAAACACCCCTCGCTTCACCCATAGAGCCGCCAGGGTGCCTCCACCTTCTCTGTGCAAACAGACGGTGCGGTGCTACCTTCCCGTGTTCACAAAAGCCCAGCACTTCCTGCTCTGAAAGGGAGAAGACACATGCGTGATGTGTCATGTGGCCAAAGAGGACCAGTGACAGGTGACAGAAAGAGGTGGTCTTGAAGGCAGGGGTAAATGGGGGTGGGGTGGGGGGACACCGATTGGGTCCGACGCCCCCGTGGTGTGACCACAGTGAAACGTCACAGCGACCCTGAGTGGCCAGTGTTTTCAAACATCTTTTGAAGACAAGGAAGGTGCCAGTCAAGTGAGTTCTGGGGAAGGGCAGACAGGGGCGGAGGGCAGGCCCCACCCCTACCCCCTGGCTGAGCCCATCAACAGTCTGCACCCTGGTTCCTAGCCCCTCTGTTTCCCGCTTTCCTTCCAAGGCCTCTGGGACCTGGGACGTGGAGCCCCACGAAGCAGCTTCCATCAGCCCCTCCTGCTCCCTGGCCGAGGGGATAAGGGCTGGTTTGTATGGCAGACAGGCCTGGGCCTGCTCACTGTCAAGGCAAATGCTGTCCGTAAACAGTTGCGTTGGCAAAGCCATTTGCACAGTTGCATGTACAAAGCCCGCAGTGTTTACACAGAGAGGAGAAATTAATTCATGAGGATGTGAGGGGAAAGTAAGCCTCTTTGTTCAGGGCGGAGTTCTCGGCCTCCTTGTCCTGCCTGGCTAAGCACACCGTCAAGTGGGCCGGCGGGCCAGCCACTTCCGCCTCCACAGCTGCTCTCACAACACGTGGCCCCTTCAAAGAGGGGAATGTACGTCATGCTAATCTGGATACCTTTTGAAAACCCAACCAAAATACCCCACAGAGATGCAGAGAGAGCTGCTGCTCATCTGCGTACACAGGCCGGTGCAATTCTGCACCTTATTCTGGGGCACTCCCGGAATGACGGGCCCAGAGGCTTCTCCCAGTGACAGGGGAGGGCCCTGTCTAAGGGCTCCTGGTCTCCGCCCTGGGCTGAGCCTGAACGGACCTGTGCACTCAGGCTATGCTCCAACACTGGCCTCCTTCCTGACTCCCTGCCGTCAGCTGGGTTCCTAGCTCCCTTCTCCTTCCCGGGCCTCTGTCAACGGGAGCTGAGGGGGAGCGCAATAAAAGGCCATTGTAAGAATAAAAGAATAAAATGAGGGGGGTAGGGACCAAATAAACTCATCGCCAGCGAGTCGATGCCCACCCATAACAACCATCTCAGACAGGACAGAACTGCCCCTGCGAGGTTCTCAGGTTGTAACTCTTCACGGGAGTAGAAAGCCCTGTCTTTCTCCCGGGGAGCGGCTGCTGGATGCGAACTGCTGCCCTTGGAGTTAGCAGCTCAACGCATAACTGCACCAGGGCTCCTAAAAAGCGGACAGGAATCTCCCCAATCTGGTTTTATAAAATCAAACCAGGCAGGAGCCAGTGGAGGGGCCTGAGGGTTTGGCCCCCATGCCAGCTATGTGGACAACAGCCCCACCCCCCAGAAGAAGCTACTTCAGAGGACGGCAATGAAGCTGCAGGTAGGGGAGAGGGGCATGTCTGATCAGAGCAAACGGGAGCACTTAGGGGGAGGAAGAGAGAGTGGAGCACATCCTGACCCACCAAGCCTGGAGGACGACATCCCTGCTCTGAACAGCCAGTGGACAGAGTGGACAATATGGCTGATCCCATCAGGAGACACGCCGTCCCTTGATGGCCCCGGGCTCTAAGGGGGACAACACTGGAGACTCAGTGTTGGGACTGGCCCAGACTGACCCTGAGACACCGAGGCAAACCACAAAAGCGTGCGGCAAAGCAACCGTGGGAGCAGAGCAGAGAGCCCCCGAGGGAGTACAAAGGACAGACTTGGGGGCCAGAGCATGGTACCCCATAGGTCCTGTCTGAAGGACACACCTAGAGATAAAAAATCAGACCTTGATCTATTTACAGGTTTTTCTTTCTGCTGAAAAATTTTTTTTTCGTTTAATTAACTTAGTCTTCTATGGGTAATTGGTTTCCTTTTTTGTTGCCATCGCTGTGTTCTCACTGATCGCATATCTTGCGATGGCTTGTTTTTTTATGCATATTATTATCTCTACAGATCTATCTAGATAAGATAGACTGGATGAA
>NW_022111310.1:1135727-1162654 GCF_000313985.2 Echinops telfairi | reverse complement strand
GGACTGTGATAAGAATTGTACGAGCCCTCAATAAAATATTTTTTTTAAAAAATCAAACCAGGCAAGAATCTCTGTGCTGGCCTAGATCTGGGGCCTCAACCCAAGACCGTCTCCTTCAACTCAAGATCTCCTAGCTCCCCCATCTTGAGATCGTTAACCTAATTGCATCTCCGGTCCTCCAAGTTGAGGTGACTACACGCACACTCACCTCCACCTCCACGGAGAGTCTGGAACGTTTCAGTTTGCCCCGTTGGCTGTTGCTAGGTCTGTTGAGCCGACCCCACGCACCACAGAGCAGAACTCAGCCATCCTCTGCCAGCCTCGCGCTGTGACTCAGTGAGCGCTGACGGCCACAGCCACTGTGTCCATCTGTCTCCTCTCTTCATGGTGGTCCTCTCGTCACGGACTCTCTGCTTTACAAAGCATGGCGTCCTTCTTCAGGTTGGTCCCTCTTGACAACACGCCCAACGTCAGAGAGACTAAGTCTCTCCATCCGCGCTTCTCAAGAGCATCCTGGCTGTACTCTCACCGCAGACTCCAGCGGGCTTCTGGAAGCCCGTGGTCTCACTAACATTCATTGCCAACATCACAGGGCACACGCGTCACTTCTTTGCTCTTCCTTAGTCGTTACCCAGCTCCCCCGTCTAAACGAGGTCAGGATAACGTCATGGCTTGGGCCAGGTGCACCTTCGGCCTCCAAGTGACGTCCCGACTCTTAACACTGGAAGGGGGCCTTTTGCAGCAGCGATGGCCGCTGCCATCTGGCCTCGGATGTCTTGACCGTTGCTTTATGGGCACTGATTGTGCATCCAAGTGACGTGAAATCCCAACAGCTTCCACCTCTTCCCCACCGATCACGGCAGTCCAGTTGTCAAACTTGCTCAGGCCGGCTGAAACAAAAGATGGCAAACTGGATGGCTACCAGGAGCCGGAATGCATTGTCTCTGGAGATTAGAATTCCCAGATCCGGTGTCTGCTATGTTGGCTTCTTTGGAGGGCGCCGAGGGAGAGAAGGATCCGCGGCTCTTGTCTCATTTTGGATGCTAGCTGGCGATCCTTGGACATCTTCCTGGGCTTCAGAAGGCATCGACCCTGCATGTGTGCCTCGGCGTCTCATCCTCTTTATAAGGACACCACTCATATGGAGGTGTGACCTCCTATAAAGTTAACGGATAACATCTTCAAAGACCCTATTTCAAAACCAGGTCAAATCCACAGCACCCAGGGGGTCCGGACTTCAATATACATCCCAGCACTTCATGTTTCTGGGGGCTCCGGGTACTCTTTGGCTGTGACGAGAAACCCCAATCTCTGCCTCTGTCCTCAGAAGGCCTCTTTTCTTTGTCGTATCTCTTCTTTCCTTTGTTAGGACACCAGCCAGTGGGCTTGAGGGCCACTTTAATGCAAGATGAGATCGAGATCTTTAATGACATCCGCAAAGAGCCTTATTCCAAATAAGGTCAAATTCTGAGGTTTCTGGGAGACACGCCTTTGGGGGGCACTATTCAGTCCACTATAACATCAATATTCCAAAGGGCAGTGATTTGGGACCTCAGCCACGCTCACTGGGACTCCAGCACCATCTCTGCCTGCCTGTGCCCCCTGCCCCAGTGTGGCCACCGAACCCCATATGAGATCTTAATGTGGGCAACCTTGATCCGCCATGCTAGAATGATTCCTGAAATCCGAAAACGGAGAAATCTGTCCACCCTCAAGCCACCCTGGCCTGGCCCCCTCCCAACCAGGCTCCATATCCAGTATCCCAGTTCTCCCTTGAGACCTGCCCCCCTGCCTGAGTCTCTCAATAAGTCGACCCTGTGTCTGAGCCACTCTCTCCCCATCCACCTTGTCATCACCTTGAGCCTCAGCTCAGGGGCCACCTGGTCAGGGGAAAGTCTGCCCCGACTCGCTGCTCCACCACTCGCTGCTGACCTCCCTGCCCTGCCCTTCCCTGGCTCACAGACTCGGTACCAGCTGTGTGCCAAGTACATGTCGCAACAACTTCCAGCTCAGCCCCTACATTTAAAAAACATTTAAAAAACTCTGAGGTATAACATATAAAGTGCAGTCACAACTCCATACACTTTCTTATACTTACACACCAATGTATGGGTTTAGAAGTCAGATAGGGAGGTGGGGGCACTATGGGAAAACAAAATGCTCTCTATGGATCTGTATGTGGGTTGGGAGAAACAGGGCGGGGGCGGCTTCCAGGAGCGAAGTTAGACTTCGGGGGGGCCAAAGAAGATAGACAGGCCTTGTCTTGACTTCTAACATCATGGATAAGGGTGGCCTGTTTTGAACTTTCCATGGGGGGAGGTGGTCTTTTGCCCAGCAGGATGTTTGCGCAGTTCCTCCATGTGGCCTTCCATCTTGTTGTGTCCAGGCCGTTTGGTGAACCCAGCCTCATGGATCCAGCCTCGTGTGGAAGGGCATTTTCAGTGCTTCTTCTTTTGCATAGGTGGGAGGTCCTGTTGAATGTGTAACTTTCAGCATCTTGCTGACTTCTTCATGGTCAACTGAATTGATTGCCACCCTTTACTTCTCCCCACCCCCTTGCCACCCCCAAAACCATTGTATTGGGAGCTAATACAGCTATCATATAGTTCCATAGTTCAATCACAGCAAGCTGTCTTCTACAATTGCTCCCACAGTAAATTTCAAAACATTCTCTTCCTTCTTCGACTCCTTGACACCAGCTCCCTTTTACCCTCTCTACCAACTGTACCCGCCTCCCCCACCCCCCAATCCCTAATTCTATTGCTGTCTTGGTAAGTTCATCAGGCCTAGGTTCCATATACTGAAAGACAGAAAAACATGTAACAAAACATTCGAGTTACCCCCCACGACAAATACATTTGAGATAAATGCAATATGAAAAAAAACCCAAACACCACAGTACTTTTCCACTCTGGTGAGTGGCGTTTGAGGCCTGTCCACAATTCACACTCACCAAGGGTGGTCGGCAAACCTCGTAGCAGGTGGAGCCTTAGAAGTCAAGGGAGCAGCCCTTGGTTAGGTCTCTACACATATGGCCCAAGAGCTGGGAGGGGCTCTTCCTCGGGAGTTGGATAAAGGCCCCAGGAAACGACCCGCAGTCACCTGGCTGGGTTCCGTCCAAAGCTGAGCCATGTTTTAGTGTGAGGACCACTCTGATTCTCAGCTTTGCATCAGCCCCTCTTTCTCCCTCGTCTCTCATTCCCTGACCGGCCACAGCTGTAAATCAATCTAGAGATTCTCCACTTTGGAAGCACACTCCCCATCTGAAGCTGGAAACCATACCCTGGTGTCTGGGTGCCAAGCTCAGCAGAGTTCTAGGTAATTATTCTGGGGGGGACAGACTAAGTTCCCCGGGGGGTTCTAGTGTTTTGTCAAGGTGGGACCCTCCAGGCTCCGGGCTCTGTTCTTGCCTGTTGCAAACCCTGAGTTAGAGTGCCTGCCAAAGTGAATTAAAGCGCCACACTTAAAGTCCGCTTCCTTTCCTTTTCAGAACTATCCTAAACAAGTTCATTTAAAGCTTGGTGGTAATTTGGCTTTTGTTAAAATTAAGTCCTTAAAGCAAAAATTAAAAGGCAAAATGGAAAACCACTGGGCATAGAAAATCCACCCTAGTTTAATAGAGGCTTAAGTCGTGGACAGGAGAGAGATTCTCTCTGCTCAGGGAGGCGGGGGTGGGGGGAGTCCCTTTACATTGTAGTCTTGGGGCTTACGTTCTGGGTCAGCTTTCTAAAGACAGGGATGAGAACTGATTTTCCTAAGAGCCTTGGTGCTATGGCGTGGTGATTAGGAAACCGTTAAGTCTGGGCTCCTCTGGGTTGAGCTCCCCAACTCTTCAGCATTTGAAACAAAGCCTTAATATATTCTACCCCTGAAGGGGAGGCACAGACACTTTGCGCCAAGGAAGCCAGAGACAAAAGAGTACTTGCTGGATGATCCCATGGGATGAATCACAAGAACAGGGGCCATGAGGGCTAGAGGTCAGAGAATGGTTGCCTGGGGTGTGTGTGTGTGTGTGTGTGTGTTGTACATGGGGGAAGGGCCAGGTCTGGCATAAGCCTTTCTTTGAGGCTCTGGTGATGGAGAGAGATGCCGTGGCGTCCACTGGGCAAGGGGAAGGTCCCTGGGACACCGTGGCTCTGCTGAGTCCCTGGGCAGGATGGCGCCCCAGTTACCTGGGCACACTCTTGGACTTAGCCCTGTAACCTGCATCCTGCCCTCTTGGCTCCTCTGCCCATGAGCCCAGCACTCAGCAACAGCGCTGCCAGCTGGGCTCTCTGCCCCCCGGGCCTTCCCCGCCTTTGTGTTGGGGTTTCTCCTGTGGGGCTGGCCTCCCCATGCTGGCCCAGCCAGGGCGCAGGTTACCCTTCAAGCCACACCAGGGAAGCTGTTCCTTGGTCTCCCTTCCTAGCCTCTGATTGTACTACCGGGCTCCGATGTCCTTCCTAGGGTTGACTGGCCCTTCGCCAGCAGTAGCTGGCACGGTGGGGTGGCGCCTCCGGCAGATGCCGAGTAGGCTTGAAAGAGGTTAGGATGGAAACCGTAGAGAAAATGCCCTTCTGCTAGAAGCATTCGCTCATTCCTAACAACAGCTGAAACCAAAGGGAGGAAAACGGGATTCAAGTGACGTTCTGGAGAGAGCCTTTGGATCTGCAGGCACAGGAAGGGCTGTCCGGGTGCAGAGAGCAGCAGCATTGTCCACGAACAGGGGGAAAGGAATTGGCACTGGGGTAGCACGATGCTGGAAAGTGGGGGATGAACCAGGGGGCAGATTGAGTCCCAAGGAGAGTGGGAGTCAGGCCACTCCTCACGCCAGCCACCAACCCTCCCTGTTGCCATCTGACTCTGACTCTTGTGACCCACAAGACACAGTAGATCGCCTCCCTCGTGGGGTTTCCCAGGCTAGCATCTTGGTGGAAGCAGACTGCCTCAGTGTTCTCCCTTGAGGGTGCTGGCGGGTCCAAACTGCCAACCTATTATTGATGAGCACCGGCAGGCTTAACCACAGAGGGCCAAGGCCCTTTACCAAATGCTTCCAAAACGCATGAAATGCTTACTGGGCGTGTATTTGTGTTTCTGTATATGTGCATGCGTGCACAATTCTATTTCCACTTTTTAATGAACTTTTTGAAGCCCCCTGGTACATGTGTGTATGTATGGACTTGTCTTCCTGCCTGGATTGTTTCAGCAGATGGTCCCATAAGCTTCCAAGGACCTCGGAACATCCTGGCGGATTTTAAAGCCAATCTTCGGATGCCAGGCCGAGCGGCAAGGTTCCAAGGGCAGGAAAAAGAATGGTCTTCAATTAGACACTGGACTGACCCACTGCCACCCTGTACCCTGCAGCTGGTGACCCATCATCTACCACCCCAGGATTCGTGGGCCCATGACTCGTGGGCCCACGAGCACAGACAGACAGGGCTTGGCTGCAGCTGGCCCTCAGGAAGCTCCCAGTGCTGCGCGCAGGTGAGCCGAGGAAAAGGAAGCGCCTGAGTTGGGGAGACAAAGGTGACAGTCATTCCAGAAGAGGCTCCTTGGTGGGAGTTTCCGAGCCCAGCAGGCTGTGGGGCTAGGGGCAGTAAGGGCAGAGGGCTCAGGATGAACACACTCTCCGGAGTGAAACAGGGTGGTTCAGGACGGCCAGGGGTGTCTGGCGGGGACTGGCTCTGCCGAGTGTGTGTGCATGTGCGCGCGCGCGCGTGCATCTCTAACAGAGCCAGGTGGCTGCAGCAGCCCCCAGGCGCAGACCCCAGACTCCGACACCCTTCCCCTCCCCTCTGCCTTGACCCCAGGACGCTTGCTGTGTATGTTGTGAACAGGTGTGTGTGTGTGTGTGTGTGTGTGTGTGTGTGTGTGGAGTGGGGAAGGCCACAGGCAATTTGCATGGGATGAACCACACGCTGTCCGTTTCCCCCCTCACAAATGGCATATTTCACCTTCATGGTCTCCCTGCATTGGACCACGAATTTCCTTCCCGCAGCTCAAGAAACCCGGCTTTCCTTTGTGCCGTTTCGCCACTTGCTCACCAGCCCCGCCCACCCCCAGCTCTGTCCCCTCCCCCACCTGGAGGAAGGGCCGTGCTGGAAAGCAGATGGGATGGACATCAGACGTTAAGCGGTCCCTGAATAGCCCCAGCGTAGGGAAGGACTTTCTGAGAAGCCGGAGGGCAGTATTTGGGAGCAGGATCAGGCCCTGACAGTCTGGGAACTGGGAGAAAGACACACAGGCATCTACTTCACTTGACTTCCTGCACCCTCAGGTCTGATTCCTGGGGCTTCGGGGACTTCCAAGGGTCGAGGTGACAAGGAAACATGGAGCTGGGGCAGGCCACCCTGCAGAGAGAATGCAGACTTCTATGGCCGGCAGGGAGGTCTCTGCAGGCCACGAGCCTGGCTCGTCCCACCTGTCCACTCTCCCATGCCGCGGCTAAAGAGAAGACCTAGGCCGGAAGGCCGTGGAGACTTGATAGTTACGCTGCAAATCAAAACGTTCACTCATTCTCAGTCATGAAGAAACTCTAGTTTGCTGAGAAACTGCGTTCTGTCGACAAAAGTTCTTCAGCAGGAAGCAGAGGGGCAAAATGGGGTGGGCCCCAAGCCTCCACCTCGAACTTGACCACAGACGACCCTGTGCTGCCGTGACAGTCACCGTGTGATATTCTTAAAAGAGCAGGAATTTATTTCTCACAGTTCAAGAGGCCAGAATAATTCCAGGTGTGGTGCTCCGGGAAGTCCCTCCTTCACCCATTTAAGCCTCAGGTGGTGGTCAGCGTCCGTTGGCATTCCCAGGCTTGTAGACACATCTGTCTCCATGTCCTGTCTCTGTCCGTTCTGCTTTTCATTACTCAGGAGTGATTAGGTTTAGGACCCCGTTTTTCTGAGATAACTTGATTACCAAAACAAAGGAACACATGCAAGATCCCATCCGCAGATACAGGGTTTAGGGTTTTAATACACATTTGGGGAGGATACAATTCAATCCGCACCACCAGCTCTGGTCTCAGTGGGGGTGAAGCAAGGTGAAGCCAGATTGGACCAGACAACCTCTTGGGCCCTTTGCAGCTGTGACATGCACCAGCCCTTTTCGAATCCCGCGTTCTCCGCCTTCCATCGTCTACAGCACAGTGGTGTGTGCACAGCCTGGTGTGCTGATGAGAAGGCTCCTGGCGTCCTCTCAGATAGGTTTCAGAAACTAGGGCTGTGGTGGGGTGGCCGGGAAATCCAGAGTGACCCATGAGGCCAAGGCTAATTGAGGTGCTGAAACTAGCACACTCCACTGAGCAGCAGAGTGTAGGCGGGTTCTCATGCAAATCACCAGGAAGAGATGATTAACTGGGTGCAGGCACAGAGAGGAGCTTAGTGACCCATGACTAGTTGGGATGGTGGTAGGTTCCCTGGGTCCCCAGAGGCTCTAGGAGGGGTGGCCGAGGGGGGGCGGTGTGAGGCTGGGGTGTGAAAGAAAGCTGAGGTGGAGGGGAGTTTGACAAGCTCCCCTCATAGAAAGATCACCCAAGCGAGGCTGGCCGGGTGAGAAAGACACACAGATGGTT
Source organism: Echinops telfairi (assembly GCF_000313985.2). NCBI lineage: Eukaryota > Metazoa > Chordata > Mammalia > Afrosoricida > Tenrecidae > Echinops > Echinops telfairi. The sequence continues at coordinate 1,155,108 of NW_022111310.1, read as the reverse complement.
TCCATTTCAGCGAGGTTCCGTGTTCTGCCCCGAACTTCCCACACGCCACTCGGGTGGGGAGAAGAGGAAGAGGAGACGCTTCTGAAGGGCAAAGTTAACTGAGAGCCACCCGCAGTATCTGGGGTTGTCCAAGCCCAAGTGGTCAATGCCATCAGCGGATACCGGAAAGGATGGCGCTTGAGTCCACCGAGAAGGCCCTGGGCAGAGGTCTAGAGATCTACTAGAAAACCAGCCATGGGGAGCAAGCACCATAAGTCCAGGTGGCCTCGGACACACATGGGGTCACGGAGTTGGAACTGGCTCCTCAGCTTTTCTTCTTTAACCAACGTACAAAAATCACCGCACTGAGTTCTAGGAATTTGGGCTTTTGTCAAGGTTGTTTCAGATCCCTTGAGTTCACCTTTCAGGAGCTGTCATAGCGACCCTATCGTGCAATACAATGAAACACTGCTCAATCCGGCCCCAGCCCGTTGTTGCAGCCAGTGTGACCGCCTATCTAGGTGAGGATTCTCCTCTTTCATGCTGACCCTCTACCAAGGGTGTGATCATGCCCAGGGACTGGTCTCTCCTGGTAACAGGTGCAAAGAATGTGAGAGTCTCACCGCCTTGGCTTCTGAGGAATATGCCAGTTGTACTTCTTCCAAGACAGTTCTAGCAGCCCCGGGTACATTTAATACCATACCAAGACCCGGATGCAATGCCCCAATGTCTTCCACACTCATTGGATAGCTTTCACATGCATGTGAGGTGACTGCAGATATCAAGGCTTGGGTCAGGGGCATCTTGGTCAGTCTTTTTCCCTCTGCTCCAATGGCTCCTCTTCTGTGAAGCTGTCCTGCATCTCCACTGTCTTGGCCCCCATGTACTCTGAAGTACTCTCTCCTTTGTGTGGACAGACCAGCATCTGGGACTCTTCACGATCTGACAAGGCCATCACCTTAGCGCTTCTCCCCCCACCCTAGAGTGGAAGCTCACGGAGGACAGGAAACATGTCTGGATGATGACAAAGCCAAACCCCAACTCACCACCATCGGGTCGATGCCGACGCAGGGACCCTACAGGATAGGGTAGAACTCCCTGTGTTTCTGAGACGGTAACTCTGTTAGAAAGCCGCATCCGTCTCCCTCCCTCAGAATGCTTAGTGGTTCTGAACTGCTAATCTTGCTGTTAGCAGCCCAATGTGTAACCAAGCCCATGGGTCGCTAAAACACTGACTATGACTAGTAGCAACTCCTCCTGGACTAAATGTCCTTAAGAAAACCTAAGTGTAGCGATATTCTAAAATGTCAGCTGTTTTTCCTCAGCATTACATGAAGGGGCTTCAAAAAGTTTGTGGGACAATTCCATTATCTGCCCAACTATCAACTGGAATAGTGTCTGGGGTCTCAAAGGCTTGTATTCAAACATGCAGCCATCCAAGTGAGGTGTCAACTCAGTCCACAATGAGGAAGCACACGGGCGAGTGGCCCAAAGCTGAAAACCACATCCAACTAAGAAGGGAAAAGCATCAGAGCTTAAAATGCGAACCCCAAACCCATCTGTAGAGATCGAGTCAGATTAAGCTGCTGGCAGATCCCCTCCAGCCACAGGCGAGGGACTCAAACAACTTCATTTTCGGGCAGGTTATTGTAAACTTGATTATGGCGGACTGAATCATGGCATAATGAGACCCGATCAGTGGATCTCCCTCTTGACCAACCTGAATTTGCTCTAGGCTCAAGGATTTCTCGCTTGTTCCATGACAGAAATTTCTCCTCTGCCTTTAAAAACTATTGCTTTTCCCTTCTTACTTTTTATTGTTTCTGTTAAGTCTCCCAGTTTATGAAACACAGAAGGAGTGGATGCACAGAGACAATAACTGATGCAATGGCTTTCTGGGGATGGATGTCAGGTGAGGTGGGGGTGATTTGGGGAGCAAAGATTGAATGTGGAAAGGGGAGGGAGCAGAAGTGATTGTGATGATGTATATACAACTTAAAAAAAAAGTGATTTAACTATGGATGTATGTGAATCCTATATTAAAAAACCTACAACCCCCCCCCCCAACATTCTTTTAATTCCATTTCTGTGAACTTTTTGAAGCCCTCATATTTCATGGTATTTCTTCTTTGCTTAGCATAACTTGTATTACTAATTAGAAGACTTGCCTGAGGCTTGACAAAGTGTAAGTGCATGAGCACACCCAGGCTGGGCAAGCTCCCGTGGGAGTCTGCACTCACCCCTCCCTTTGCCAGCCTGAAACCACCTTCCCGAGGGGCTGTTTCTGACCTTCCCACCTGGAAGGGCAACCTCAAGCTTCACTTGCCCCCCTTTTGATGTCATGCATAGAATGGGGTGGTGCATTCTGTGTCTCCATTCTATCAATAGACAGAGCAGTGTTTAGAGCTTGTCTAATCGTTCTCCAGTACTGAGGCAAAACTCAGATGGAGTAGTCATCGTCTAAAGTATGTTCCAGCTGCATGCCGAGCAAATAATCAGGGCTGCTGGATTATATGATGACAAAGTGGCATTTGGATTCGAGGGAGGCTGTGACATTAAGCACCTGTGATAATGCAGACAACAGTCTTGCCTGCTGAAACCGAGAACTGAAAGCACCTTCTGACGGAGATCAAGGATTGCAGCCTTCAGTGTGGATCACAACTCCTCCTCAAGAAAACCAATGCTCTCAGCTGGACCGCTAGGTAACATGGCAACGGAGAAAGGATGGAAGTTGTCCAGGACTTCATCCTGCTTGGATCCCCAGTGAATGCTGACGGAAGGACGTACCGCACAAGACGCCGTGAGAGTGTTGCAAAGCAAGGATAGTACTTTGAGGACCAAGGTACACCTGACCTGTCATGTCATTCCCAAATGGCTCACATGCAATTTGAAAGTTGCATACTGATTAAGTTAGATACTGAAAGTTGGACACTAAGGAGCATCGAAGAAACACCACTGCGTTTAAAATACGGTACTGTCAAAATAGTGAAAGTACCACGGACTGCCAAAAGAACAAACCAGTCGGTCTTGGATGAAGTACATCCAGAAAGCCTCTTGAAGGCGAGGATGGCAAGATTTCCTCTCGCCACCAGGAGGCCGGTGCCTGGAAAAGGGCATCAAGCCTCGATAAGGCAGAGTGACAACGGCTGCTACAATGGGCTCGAACGTAAGAACCACTGTGCGGTGGGCAGGACCGGGGCGTTTTGCCCTGTTGTACACGGGGTCACTGAGTCAGAACCGACTCGATGGCACAGAACAGGCACAGCCAATGTCCCATGATCGAGGGCGTTTCCCTTCTGACTGGTAAGAAGGCCGGTCTCTCTGATGCTCGCTCGCGCGCGGTCAGTGCGCGGCTGACGACGCCGGGAGGGCGTTCCGCACAACTCCGAGCTCGTTCTCGGCAGCTGGTCCTCAGCGCGATCACCTCCAGCCACTCGGCTATTCCCAGAATCCCGGCATTGCCGAAATTTCGGAAGAGGGCTTCTTCTGAAAACTGGATGTGGGTTCTCAACTTCAGGACAGTGGACACTCGGGTCAATGGTAGTTGTTGTGGGGGTGGGGCTGGGCACTGCAGGATGCACGGCATGCCTGGATTCCACTCATCATGCCAGCAGTACCTTGAAGGTTGTGACGTCACAAAATGATCCAATCCGGGGATCAAGATAGCTATGGGTGGGGGGAGCTCTTCTGTGGGTAATTCTTTGTCGGCAGAAGAATTTTCAGTTTCTTACCACAAGCTGCTCCTCTAGCTTATTAGATCGAGGTTATTGGTTTGTTAGTCTTGTGTCCTTGCACTTGACATCAATCTTCGCGCTGTGGAATTCATCCTGTTTTTTCCCTTCTGTGAGAACGAGAAGGCACCTCCCCGGCTTGGAGATGGGAAGACAAACTCTCAGAGGTGCCAGGGTAGAGAACAAGCAGGGAGTGGTGCCTTTTTGGGAACAGGATCTGGCAACATGTATCAAACGTGCATGCATGCCCTTTGACCCATACCTTTGTGATTAAGTATCTGGTGAAGATATAGGCATGGGATTAAAAAAGAGAGAATTAGAAACCAAAATGTTCAGCAGAGTTGAGTCTGTGTGTCACGGTGCAGTCATACCACAAGCCATTAAATTGAATGCTATAGATCTAAAACGTCATGGGAAAAACATCATTTTCTCTCAATTCCATTTCCGACAAACTTCTTGAAGCCCTTCATGTATTTAATTGGAAAGAAAGAAGTTCACAATGCATTAAGTGAAAATAACATATAACGAAACGATATAAAAATGTCTGCATATTTATGTATCAGAAAAAAGTCTGGGAGAATACGAAAACTTTTAACAAGCTTTGGGGAGAAGAATCATGTATTGTTTTTGTTTTCTTCTTAACCATTTTCTCATGAGTATATAACACATAATATCCAAAAGAGAGCCCGCAGCAGGCCCCGAGACCATGTGGCTCTGCAGTGGCGGCACCGTCATCAGCTTGGCTTAAGAGGTGGGCTCCCAGGAGTGTGGGAGAGCCATTTCCCGCCAGTCCCGGCCAGGAACGCAGCGGGACCTAGAGCAGAGGCCCAGCAGGCTGCTCTGGTCAAGGTGCGTTCTGTCTTAGGAACTTGCCACAAGGTTACTGCTTTAGACACCTGCTTGTCTTGTTCCCTGAAGAGGGAGCTTCAAAAGGTTTGTGGATAAGTGTTATTGAAAACCTTTGGAAATTTTCCATGATTTGTTTGAAGCCTCCTTGTATTTTGTCCCTTGAAAGTCTTATTTGATTGTTGCCTCTATACTTCTTTTAATCCTCCATTTGCACACGGCAAGAGTTGGTGTGCAAACCAACTACCGAACGCTCTGAACTGACTGGCACCCTGGTTCCGGGGCCCAGCGGTCGGGTGGGGTGAGAGCTGGTGGGGTGGAGCCTCTTCTTCCTCCCTTCCCCAACTGATGCCTACCACCCAGCACCTACAGCTGCCTTTCCCATCTGTGGCCAAGTGCATAGACGGAGGGGCAGACTACACCCCAGGATCCACCACTGGTCTACCAAAAACAGCAAGAAATGTGCTGCGGGATGGAAATAGCTATGTGCACCAATGACTTGGGAAAGCAACAACAGTTTTAGGATCACGCAGCATGCGCGTACATGCTTTCTCCCCCGCCCTAGTCTGCTGTCTATGTAAGAACCCAAGTGATGGCCATCTCATTTGGCCTATATCAGCTGCCCCACGACTATCCCAGTCTCCTGAGGAGAGACGCTAGTCAGCTCCGAGCTTGCCACTTTGGTCAAGTTCTTCGGGGCTGTCGCTTTTACCAGGCATAAGAGATTTTGGTTTCTTACCACAGGATCCAAACGATTCCAGCGGACGGAAGGCAGCCATGTACCAACACACAGCTTGTCTGGGTGTGCAGCAGCAACAGAGCAAGTGGCAGGGGATGTTGTAGACCAGTGCTTCTCAACCCGTGGGTCATGACCCCTTTCACAGGGGTCGCCCGATTCATAACAATAGCAAAATGACAGTGATGAAGTAGCCACGCAAATAATTTTGTGGAAAGGGTCGCGGCATTAGGAAGGTTGAGAACCACTGCAGTAGATCTACAATCTATTCCGAATAGCCCCCCCTCCCTCCCTCATGAGATCAGAGTGCTCATCCTATCACAGATGCAGCAACGAGGCTGCCTTTCAGAGAGTACAATACAAATTTAAGGGCCCATCATTGTAAGACTGTCCTACTGAACCGATCTCATCCCACTGGATTCCGGGAGCCCAAGGAACAAGGGCCCTTTCACCCTGGCTCACGGACGTTTCATCCCTGCAGCTGCTTCTAGATCTACCACCTGTGCCCACTGTCATTTTCTCTCAGTTCCATTTCCGACAAACTTCTTGAAGCCCTTCATATATTTAATTGTACATTAAGACACATTAATTGTGTTTCAGACATTTTATTTTTTTGTATTCTAACATTAAGCTTTGATACATACCTACAAAAGATTAACAAGTATACAAAAATCTGTATAGCTTTGCGGTCGTTAAAAAACCATGAAAACAAACTACGGCTTGCTTTTGTTTTAAAGCTGAACAACAGCCACCTCCGAGTGACAGTCTTCTTGAAAACGAGAGCGCGTGATCACGTCAGCGTTTTGCAGGCTCTCGTCTCGCGAGACATTTCCATGGGACTGCCCCCTTCCTGGTACGCCACTGTCGCCGGCTCGCTGTCTCCCCGGGCCCCAGCCTGTGCCTGTGACCAAAGGAAGATGCTGGGACTGGCTTCAGAAGCAAGAAAGGCTGGGTTTGGACTGAGAACAGCTACCAGCCTTTCGAATGTTGAAAAAAGAAAAAATCAGAGAGACAGAACACTAAACTGGCTTGACTCATTTTGTTTTAATCAGTGTTCTCTTCCCTCAAGGGTTAATTTCCCTACCCACTTTGCCGATAGCTTCATTAGAATTTTTCACACCCACTTTGCAGATACATTTCACTAGATGGGCATTAATATTAAAATATATGTGTATTTCTGTCAAAGTTTTCTTGAAAAGATCAATTCTACACAAATTGCATTAGAACAGGGAACACATGGATTTATCCTTCTGTTTTCTTACCTAAGAGCCTGTTGGCTACAGAGGACTAAGATCTCCTTGTTCTTCGTTCAGTGGCTCTATGTGTGGCTGAGATTTACAAACAAAGCCCTGAACCAGACTCTATTTCATGAAAAGTAATAAAAATGGGGCCAGAGGCTTGTCGATAAGACAAAGAGAGATGAACACTGGAAAGACAGTCAGATCCAAAGTGGTTTCGGAACTTAGATTTTTTTTTTCCTCTGCTTAATAAGAAATAAATTATCATGCTCATCATCGCCCAGGTCTCTCTCCTTTTTCTGTTTGCCCTGCTTGGCCTCTTTGGACGGCTTTTCTTCTCTTGACCTGTGGTCGTGTGCTGAGCGAAGAGACTTGCGAGGCTTCTGGTGGAGTCGGGGGCCCCTGGGGAAGTCCTCGTCTACTTCATGCCACCTGTCGGCCTCCGGGCGCCTCTCCCGCTCTCTCCTGCTCCTGCTCCTGCTCACCACCACGTCTCTGTGAGTTCCTTGTTTTTCTTGCGGCCACCTGCTGTTTTTCCACGAACGACGGCCTTCTCGCATAGTATGGTGGGCCTTCTTATCTTCTTCCACATGAGATCTCTTGAACTGCCTTGGAAAATCCCCATTTTTCTGAAGTTCTGAAAGACAGAATTTTGTGTGTGTGTGTGTGTGTATTTAGCAGCTAGACAATCCACGTGGTGTTTTCGTAAGCCTGTAAATAACCTAGCACAGACACACATTCCATGTAGTGATAAGATGACGTTTTCCAAGAGCCCTATGCTAAAATCATCCCACAGAACAGAATGGTTTCCATTCAGCATTCCCCATTAGTAGTAGGGGAACCCCCGGAATGGCAATACTCGTTATCGTTTCTAGTCACTACGGGTTGATTGGGTTAAGCCAGGGAGCTGAGGACTAGTGAGAGCAGAAGGGAAGTCATGTTCGTGCTAAAGAAACAGCCCTTGAAGATAAGGTGAAGTCGGACGAGTCAAAGGGCCTCCTTCTGTAAGACTTCTGACAGACTCATGACATTTCCATTACCCTCTGAGGATAAAGTCTGCACCGGGGGACTTTCAGATGGTGCCATACTGGCCAGGAGATTATTCCTCGGGAGGCATGGGGAAGGCCTGTGTGTGCCCGGCAATGCATCTGAGAGGTCTGGGTACCAGGCTGGATAGATGGAAATTTATCAGGTCTTGTCTCACTTGCTAGGAGCAGGCTCATTTACCTGAGGGTAGTGATTCTGATAGGGTGGTGAGAGAGAAGGGTACAGGGAAGGACAAAAACCCACAGGCAATATATCCCTGAAAGACTGAAGACAGAGTCAATGAAAACTTGGAAAAAGTGCCAAGTAGTCTACCTAATGGGTAACAGACAGATTCTAAAGTGAAATACATACTCAGTACTTATAGACTTAAAATCCCCAATGGGTCACAGTACACCTCAAAATGGATATGCACTGCAGCATCGTTAACATAATGAGTTAAAAAGTAAATTGTTCCGCTCTGATCAAACACACATTATAAAACACCTAGGGACATACAGAAATGGGAAAAACCCAAAAATGGAATTAAGACATCATGGGATTTTCCCATGAACCTTTTGAAGTCCCCTCCTCTACGGAACAATAGCCAGGTGCTGAGAGAATGCATGTTGCTACTTCCCTGAGAACTAGCACTTTCCATTGGAAAAGGCCCTGGGCTCAGAGGGAGCTCGGACAAGGATGACAAAAATGCCCACTGTGCAGAGCCCCTGAAGAGCACACTCTTTTGTCCTGAAAGCAGGAGAGGAAGCGAGCAGAGCACCTTCAAGTGTGCAGCAGGCAGGAGAAGGGGCAGAAATCGGACTCTGGTGAGAAGCTCACATTTATAAGAAAGAAGTTGAAGTAGGCAGGTGTAAGTAAACAAACCACAGCCGGAGACGGGGGCCCAGAGCTCCAGTCTTTGCATGAAAAAGACTGGCGATGTAAAAAGGGGAAAAACATCTACCTGCCAAGGAGAAAAGCCTTGAAAGAGGCTATCATGTATGTACACATATGTATGTATCTGGGCAGCAACAGTAGTTTTTTGGGGGCAGGGGCTTTTCTAGAATGCTTCTACCTGAGAAAATGGTTTATTGTGCATAGATCAGGACACAGGATTATATGAAGGGGGTGCTTGACTTCTGGAGATCAAGAATGTTCCAGTTTCTGTGCAGTTACTGGACACAGTTACCATGTCAATTAATGACCCCTCCCCTCACCAACAGAGGGATTTAGGAACTATAGGTCTCCCGGCTCTTTGAGTGTTTACTCGATGCCACTTTGCGTTCATGAAAGACCTACAGTCGCACCTGTTTGTAACAGAGAGAAGTCTGAAGAGGGTTTTCACCTTTACAGGAAAGCAGCAAAGAGGGAAGAGAGGCTCAGCGTTGGTTTTCTTTTACAGCCCTTACAGAGGTAAGCACACAGCCCCGCTTGGAGAGCGGCCTGGGCGCACACGTGTACCTGGACTCCACTTTCCGAAGGGTGCATGTTCCTCAGTTACTTCCTGCCTTTACTACATGCTACTGTACTGGGTAGGCTGTTTCCTGGTCTAATGAGGTTGGCACAGGACCTGTGAGGATTGCACAGGCCTGGGCACTGTTTCTTTCTACTCTACATGGACGAGTTCAAACCAACACAAAGGCACCTAACAACAGCAATGCTAAAAAAAAAAATCCCACAGAAATACACGCAACGGCTCACAAAAGGGTTCATAGGAATGTTCCCAACTTTCAGAGGGGAAGCCTGTATTGCAGTAGCCAACAAGAAATCTAATAACATACCTTTGACTTTTCTTTTGATCCTTCGTTCTCTCTCCTGAATTTCATATTTGTCATCATAGTAGTAAACGAAGGGAGATGTGGGAAACGTTTGGTTAAACATCCGCTTTTCTGTACATTCCTGCAAACGGCATTTGAAATGATGATGCTCACAAAGCCACACGGTTCAGACAACCTCTTTTGCAAGATGCTGGGTTTTATTTGGAGATGAGCCCCAGACCACTTGTGCATGGGGCTATGGCCTTGTGGGGGTGACCACTCAGTTTCCCCACCTCCCCCAATCCAGGCTCGACGTTATTACTCCAGGCTTAGATTTTCTCCCTCTACTTTTCTAAATATTAAAACCCTTCTTTTAGGGGTGGGCTCCAGCAGCACTGGCATCTGTCAGAATAGGGGGTGGGAAATATCTGGCCCCAGGCCATTGAAATCATCACTACCAGCTCACTAAAGAGAAGCAAGTCCAACTATCACATCAGGGGTGGCTTAATTAAACCTTTGATCACTAAGCCCACAAATGAGGTGATAAATATAAAAATGCCCCATGGATTCCCTACCTTTGCGTTAGAGGGTGCTTTATTCGGCCTCGTGTTAGTATTACTCCTTCACCTAGCTGTCCCCCAACAACCTCCCAACAAGTGCTCTTCCTTCTCATCTTCCCACCTCCCCAATATGGGTGCAAACCCTTAGCTCCTGGCTCTTTTCCCTCTACACAAGTGGTTTGCACGCTCATTTTAACCAGCCCACATTGCTCTCCATCGTGGTGATTCTTGCAGTGGGAAATTGGCTATGTCTAGTTCAAATTGCTCCCAGAAGATTCTAAAACACCCCAAGGGTCCGCTCTCTTCATTTCTCCAAGTTTAGCTCACTGCTCTCTCTCCCTTCCCAGGAGAGGCCCCCCACTCATGGGCTCTGGCCTCCCGTGGATGTGCACCCCCAAACTCACATCTCAGCCTGAGCTGCCCCGCAGAGAGCAGGCTTTTTAACTTCCATCTGTGACATCTGTCCAGTTGGATAGGAACAAATCTGAAAGGAAGTATCTGTTCTTTGACAGACACTTCCTCTCAGAGCCTTGCCATTCCATCCTTATGCTTCATCTTTATGTGTGCAGCGTGACACTTCTTAGCTAGGCACTGAAGACCAGCGGGACTGCTGCTTAGGGAGAGAGTATGTGAAACACTCAGAGGATTGGCTGACTCATCGTGTCACTGTGCCATTACATATGGACTGACACTTCTAAGGCATTGGACCACACCAGCCTTCGAAGTCTATTACATAATTTGCAGAGTTAAAAAATGACACCAAATACACACTCAATTTAGAAAATAAAGTAATGAAATCTACATTCACTACTCAATATTATCAAATCGTAACATTTTACCCTAACTCACTCTTGTTTCTCCCTCAAGCATGCAAGCTGTGCTGACCTGACAGAGATCTCCGCGGCACTCTTGTGATTCCCCACGCGTCTCCAGTCATCATGCCGCCCCTCGACAGCTGCACTGTCAGCTTTTGTGCTCTCACCACAAGTGTGCTTTCGGTGAACCAGTGTCAGTGGTGAGGGTCTCTGCCTTTATGACAGTGCGATCAGGCTGTAACTATTTTGGCATTGCTTTAGAGTATAATTTCACAAGATTAAGTTAGCTAGTGATTCCTGGATTACTTGTTTCTGAGTGAAAGTTCAGTAAAATTTGTCTCTAAAACTTTTTGGTTGGGCCTGGTATAGTGGGTAGTGTTGATCACTGATTCACAGTATTTTTAATGGTGAGTCATCCATGTAGGTTTATTCTTCTTAAATCAGTTTGATTAATTTATATTTTTTAGAGGATTGTTTTATCTTTCCAGATTTAATTTTGAATTTTATGAAATTTCATAAAGTTTATAGTCTTCCTTTATCATGGGAAAGTCTCATCGTGATTTCACTCACTGTTTGCTCATGCCTTTTTAAGTAATTCTCCCCCAAATTGCTTTTATTTTGAAAAGAAAAGATTTTCAAAAAACCAGCTTTTGATTTTGATGTTCCTGTTCATTTTGTTTTCTATCTCAGTAATTTTGACTCTTTGTTTCTTTCCTCCCGTCAACTGTCTTTAAGTTGCTCTGTGTGTGACCTTCTGGATCTTTGTGGGCTTTCTTTGGACCCTGGAAGTCACAAGGCAAACCTACATAGTAGCTTTAAGAACTGCTGTGCTGTCCAAGTTCCCACGGAAGACGTGGGTCCAAAATTCTAAGCACACAGTCCCACCTGCCATCAGCAAGCGCTTTCCCACCCACAGCAACCCTCGGAAGGGGCAGGAGTCCAAGGCTCCCCAACCACAGCACCGCCAGGCTCAAGCTTAACACAGCGAGGGAGAATTATGGAACAGAATGGTCCTAGAGAGCTTCATGTTCATCCGACACCTACTTCAACAAAACCTTTTCAACCCTCTCCGGCCCCCCACTTGTCCTGTAGTCACCTCTTAGTATGACGACAGCCTCCTGTCACGGGGTGCCTCCTCCCACAGAGCTCCAGGAGACTGTCTCTGCCTCCCCCCATCAGAGAGAAGGAGACGAGGAAAGGACGTGGACGACTGCATCTCATGCATCTTAGAATGTCTGATAGAAAAGGGCTGCTCGGTAAGAACATCAGTGGAGCTGGGTTTCTGAAACTGAAGGAGAAGGGTTCTCAGCTGTCTTTGACAACCTGGCTATTCTCCTATCTGGATCCCATGTCGTCTACCAGGGTGTGACTACAGAGCCTCCCGGTACTAGAAATGTTCCTAAAGCTAAATGTAAATGACCTTCCAACTATCCACACATCGCTGGCCCCTCCATCAGTACAGACAACTGCTAGTTGGCTGTAGAACTAAACTACTATTCTGGACGAGCCACACCACTGATCCACCTTCCTTATTAGTGTGGAAGCTCTACAGTTCTTCTTGTATGGCTGGGATGAGGCTGCCAAATGTACTTTATGATAAACTTTAAATTATCTAAATCCAGATTTTAGGGGATACATTTCAAATGCTTTAACTATATTGCCCGTCTATAATAATACACGTAACTAGTAAATGCTATGCATCCAACTCTAACTGTTTTTCCTTATTTGAATAAGGAGGTTTTAAAGAGGTAAGCAAACATAAACTGTATGTGTGTTTAATTTTTCAATGGACTGCTTACGTGACTACCTACCAAAGAAGCAAAACAACTTACTACCCTCAAGTTGACCCCAAGTCATAGCGATCCTATCGGACAGAGCAGAACTGCTTCAGAGGACTTCCAACGCAGTAAATCTTTACAGAAGCAGACTGCCTCATCTTTGTCCCACAGGTGAAGCTTCACCCAGAGCAAGGTGAGCTTAAACCCCTGACCTTCTGGTTCGCAGCTTAATGCTTAACCCACTGTGGTACCAGGGCTTCTTGTTTATGTGACTGTGTTTCCTAAAAGGTATGTAGCTATAACACCAACTAAATGCTGGCAGAGAGGAGGAATATATAGACAGAGCAATAAATCATCTAGAGCAGATACATTGTGAACGATGTCGTTTCTAATGACATCTTCAGTGGGAGCTCCACACACGGGGAACCAGCACATTCAAGGGTTTGCCCCATTGTACAGCCATAGGATGGTCACCCTGGACAGGGCATCCCAGCCAGAACCGAGGAAGGTGGCTACTGGAGACCCCTGTCCAACTTGGCTGAGGACCAGAGGAAACAAGCAAGGTTGTTCAAATCGCACTGGTAAGCCAGTCGCAGAGCAAAGGTAAGAACTGAGGATCAAACCCTCACCCTCACTTTTATACCTTTCTACCTCTCAACTCCCATGACCTAGCTGCTCCCCTCTGGAAGGCGAGCTTGATCTATGGGTGGATTCTGTTGAGGACTTGATTGCTTTGGGGTCTTCTCCCATTTGTTGTTGTTGTTCTCTCCCCTTTCACCTCAACCCCAGGTCTCACTGAGGTCAGAATTTAGGAGGTTTCCTGCGAGACCATCCCATTTACTGGCTCTTACCCTACCCATTTCCAGGACTCTGAATTTCTCCACCTCCTGGTACCATCTCCAAGGCAGATTTGATGTTAGCTCCTGGGGTTTCTAGGCTGTTAAAAGCCCATATGGGGACTGAGGGACTCATTTCTCCATGCCCTCTCCCATTAATGGCTTGAATTGCAGGTAAGAAGTCTGCCTTGCTGGAGCCTGTAGGGCCCAAGAAAGTTGGACCTTCTCATGCCTCCTGTGCCTCTGCCTTTCCTTCCTCTGCCGGAAGATGCCCAGAGTGGACAGCCCTGAGCCACTTCCCACGGCACTGTCTCTGAACGAGACCTTGGTGTTTCACACTTGATGTGGCAACTGGACAAAGGGCTCACCCTCACCTCATAGCAAGATGCTTTTTCTGCTTTGACAGCTAGCATCCAGAGCTCACAAGGCCTGACATTTTCGGCTGGAGTTCGGGAGGATGCTGAATGGACAGGGGAATCTGGGTTTAGCGGTGGGTCAGGGTTTGCAAGAGAGTAAAGTCAGACGGAACTTAACACACTGCCAGAGAAAACTAGGACCGGAGAAGCACACAGAAAGTCTAAGACCATAATCTGGCTGTGTCAAAGTGAAGCTCTCTCGAGAATGGCTGCCTTTTTGCTGATCTCTATTACGAACTGTATTTGTGTCAGCTCAGCTGGCTTATTACCATGTAGAACAATAACAAATGTGTTCTCACAAAATATGACTCTGGCAGAGATGGGCACAGCACGTTGAGTCTTACCTCAGAGAGCAAGTGCTGGCATATGAAATGGCAAAGCATACAGATTACATTCTTGTCAAGTCCCTCTTTCAGCACCCTCGCCCTGAACAACACAGTGCATTATGCACAGATACATCACACTTACGTGTCCATAGTGACCTTTCTGTGCACAGTTGTAGCAATACACTAAGGCTGATGGCCTGGAAGGGGTCTTCGGCTTTTTAGGTGGTCCTGGTGTGGTCTGCAACATGAAAATATGTGAGAGTTGAAGTTTATTAAATGCTGAAAGCAAATCATCAGAGAAGCTGGCTTACATGAAGAAGAGAGTGCAGCATCAGGATTCGAGGACGGCTGACTCACGACCTGCGACACACCGATGACACAACCTTGTCGTGTCACTCGATGAAGAGCAATCCAGGTCTGCAGCCTTCAATGTGGATCACAGGAACTCACTGTAAAGCAGCAGCTATCGAGAGATCAAACAATGCGCTGCACTGTGTAAATCTGGGCCTCTCTAAAGTGTTGAATGGCAAGGTTGTTACTTTGAGGACCAGGAGCGTGAGCGCCTGCCCCAAATCACGGCTATTTTCATGTGAAGTGAAAGCTGGCCATTGCCTACGGAAGACCCAAGAAGAATCTTGGGCATGTGAGTTGCACTGCTGGCGAAGACGGCAGACAGTACCACGGGCTGCCAAAGGAAAACCACATCTGTCCCGGAAAAAGTAAAGCCAGAATGCTCTTTCCAAAGGCCAGGGTGGAGAGACTTTACCTCATGCATTTTGGCCATGGTGTCAGGAGCGGGGCAGGGGAAAGAGGAAGCCCTTTGGCAAGATGGACGGACACAGTGGCTGCAACAATGGGCTCGAACATAAAACACTGTGAGGATGGCGCAGGCCTGGAGGGTGTTTTCTTCTGTTGTACAGACGGTCACCGTGCGTCGGAACCAACTTGACAGAACCAAACAACATTTCCAAAAGAACTCTTTGGATACTAAGAATGACTTAGAAATAGTCCTTCCCTAGGTTACTGAGGAGACCCCACATTCAGATGATCCTGAGTATTACTGTATGTAACATGGTAAGACATTCTTTAACTCTGTTAACATCAATGTGTACTTTTCTTAGCTCCTCCTCCTCTTCCTTCCTCCTTCCACCTGACCCACTACCGTTTTAGAACGTGTCAAACATGTGCGTAGCTGATTGGAGACAACGTCAGCATGATGGTAGAATTGTGTGCGAGGGCTTCATGGGGTGCTGAGAGGGGGATGTCCAGGGGGATGACTTGGAGTATAAAATTTTAATTTATTCTTAAAGAATTAGATGTAAGTAAAATGGAACATCCTAGGCAGGCGGAACAGTATGGACAATGGCTCGAAATTAAGAAAGCCAAGCACAGAGCACGCAGCTGGGTGTGGTGGGAGATGTGGCTGGAGACAGCCAGGCAGAAGAAGGGAAGGAGGCAAAAGTCAAGGAGCTCAGGTTTTATCTGGTTTTAAGTGCAGAAGCAGAATAGTTAACCGTATTTCTGAAAAAACTATTGAATTACAGCTATAAGGAGAGGGTCTATGAGTAGAAGAAAGCTAGAAAGAGTAAGAAAGATCAATGACGTAGTACGAGGCTGTTATAAATTCCAGATGAGGTGATGGGGTCCTAAACTATGAGTAACAAGGGAATTGGCTTAAAAAATACACTAGGAAATAAAACTGTTTTCACTTGGGTCATTGGAAAGATGTGGAGAATGAGTGCCAGGAGCTATCGGGATGCTCCCCACAGTTCTGACTTGGATGACTGACTGGTGATGGCTCACAAAAGCTATGGCAAAGGCAGCAGGAGGAGGAGCCGGTCTCGAGGGAGAGATGGTGAAGTCTCCCTTGGAGGCTGTGTACCGGCGAACACGTGGGAAAGTCACTGCCCAACAGTAGGCGGTGTGAGAGCAGAAGTGGGATGGATGGAGCGCTGGCCCAGTGGCACTTAAGGAGCACGCAGAGGAGTGAGCCTGTGAGAGGGCGGGAAAGGAAGGGCTGCCGAAGAATCCAACCACAGACGAGAAGACTGAGAGTAGTCTCTGGCAAATACTGCAGAGACCCAGCGAGATCAGCACTGAGAACCCGCGTTAGATGTGCAATTGTTCACAGATAACCTTACCAAGAGAATTCTGAGATCATCAGGAGGGTAGAGAGAATAGAAGTGTGAAGAGGTGCATATGTAGGTGGTAAAATTAAAAAGCAGAGCAAGCGAATGATTATCAACAAAGCTGTCTGAATGTAGGCTGCATGCTGGCTACTTCCAGCGGGGAAATGGCGAGATGCTGGGGGTTTGAGGGGGCTGCAATTCTTTTTCTTGAACATGGCAGTGGTTACCTGGGTGTATGCTACATAAAGGAGTTGTCAAACTGTAAACACATGCCTATGCGCACTTCAGTAAGTATATCTACAACAAAAAGGTCTGTGCAGTGGACGTACTTTCAGAAGCATGGAGGGAAGGACACATAATGGTGAGCAGTGTCTAGGTCAGGGCTGCTAGGAGTCTGTGTCCAGAACGAGCCCGTGGGGGGAGTGCTAATAGGGATGGAGACTTTGAAAACAGAGGAGAGAGAAGAGAACACACCTGATATTGGAGGAGAGAGGTAAGGATGGGAGTAAATATGGACACATCTACCATATTTTTTAAACAAACAGCACAAGCCTACATATATATATAGTCAACCATGCTCTCCCCACCACCCAAAGGTATTTTGTAAGCGTGCTAATGAAAACTCCTTGGGTGGGAGGAGGGTGCAGGTGGCAAAACCAAACAAGTCATGCTATTTGCATAAAAATATTCCACTTCTTCTTCATCAGACTCCGATAACTAACAGTGCTGGTCGACCTAGTTTGCCTACTAATTTTGTGGTTACTTAATGCAGCAAATAGGTGGTTTGCGGGCCTTTATTTTGTTGACATGAGAAAATAATCCATAGTTCATAAAAATCTCCAATTTCACTCTTGTTTTTTCCCAACAATCTCAGCTATTTCCCAAAGAGGAAAACAATAACCTGGAAGGCCTTTTCTCCTGAAAACGAGTACGAGATGGTCTTCACAATGCCACCGATGATCAAGTGGGAGTTAACAGAAACACAAGAAACACACGTCTTCTACACATCCATGAAAAGGGAGGCTCTACGTTACGACGGCCCAAATATCACTAAACACAGCTTTAAACAGGTGCACACGAGCATGCGGTGCTTCACAAGTTTGTCCAGGTAGCAGAGCACGAGGGGCACATGAAATCATGAGGCAGAAATGATTTTTCCACCCAAAAAGATAACTATATGATTTGATGTGGTATAAAATCGCAAACAGGAGCACGTGCAGCTTAAGAGAGAGAAGTACAACCAAGACAGACGGTGTCACAGATGTGAAGCTATGTTTGAAGAGGTAAGTAAGATGAAGACTTGTAGGACTCAATAAGCAGGAGATTGTCGGCAACGGGAAACTGGTGTGAGCAGTTTTATTTTAAGAGCAGACGCACAAAATGGCTCGTAGTGGGTTTAGCTAAGACGATGCGGAGACCGGGACACGAGGACTTTCAGGACCCTCGGCTACGTGTGGGGAAGTGAAGGGACCGGTAGGGCAGAATACAAGTCCAACGAGACCCACCTGACAGCAGCGAGGCTGCCTGAGGAGCGCTGACTCGGTCTTTCCTTAGTCTATGCCAGACCTGTTTCCAGGGTCAGATAATTTAGAAGACAGGAGACAAAATGCTATAGGAGAAGCAGAACTTCTCCAGAGAGTTTCTTCATGGAAGCCGACTGCCACAGCTTTCTCCCTTGGGGCAGTGGATGGGTTCAAACCACTGACCTTTTGGTGACCAGCCCAATGCTTTAACCCCACGATGCCAACAGGGTTCCTTTGAGCAATAACTAATTGGTGACTATTAACAACTAGTTCTGAAAATATATACACCACTCCCTGAAATTGTAAATGCTCTCCAGAAATGTTCATTTTCCCCCCTATATGCATGTGTGCAAATACATAAGACAGTTTATCTTTGAAGCAAGAACTCAAGATTCATTGATGCAAGAAAGAGGGAAACTCATGCGAATTGATTTCACACGAATACCATTAACCCGAGTCCTATACATAAGCGGAATCAGGAAGCATTGATTAGGGGGGTGAGAACCAAAGGTACGGAGAGCGCAGTCACTGCAACTGACCTGATGGGTACAATACAATACAAAACAATACAATACAATACAATACAATACAAAACACCCCGCCCCGCCCCCGCCGGGTATTTTTGGCTTCTCCTTTGGTGGACAGACCATTAGGAAGGTCACACTATTAGAAGGCCCTTCCAGCCCCAGGATTCTTGATCTCTTATTCCTTACTCTAATTCTTGAGTTTTTTTGCAAATTGCACCTATTGCTTTCTAGACTACCACATCGTTTATCTGTTATATTTATCCTCTGCCTTCCCACTGCTTAGAATGTTCAGCTGCCTGTGGGCAGGGCTGTAGTGAAGTCCACTGGGTGTTCCTGTGCCAAGAACCTAGGACAGGGCTGGGCACCCACTGGTTCGCAGATCAAATGCTGACTCTTTATGGCTCATGAGCTAAGTATGGTTTTCAAAATTCTAAATGATAAAATTTTTAAAGAATATTCTCAACACATTGAAGTTACATGAAATTCAAATTTATGTATCCATAAATAAATGCTTACTGGCAGAGTCATATACAGTTGTTTATTCCCTTTGGTTGCTCTTTAGCTGGAAGAGCAGAGTGGCAACAGACCATAAAGCCTGTGAAGCTCAAATATTATCTGGTCCTTCACAGAAAGTGCTCAATAAATAGGTGGCGAATGAGTAGATGTTACTTAAAAAATTTAAACTCACTTCCATCAACCTAATTCTGCCTCACAGTGACTCTATGTCTATAGGACAGAGAAACATTGCCCCTTTGGGGTTTCTAAGCCATAAATCTTGATGAGTGCAGAAAGCCTCGTCTTTTACCCTCAGAGAGGCTGGTGGGTTCAAACAGCTGACTCTGGATAGCAGCTCAACATACCAACCCCCTATGCACAGTGGACTCCGGAGTAGATGTTACCAATGCTAATTAAAAAAAAATCACTTTATTGGGGGCTTGTACAACTCATCCACCCCTTGTGTCAAGCACAACTGTACATTTGTTGCCATCATTATTCTCTAAACATTTCCTTTCTACTTCAGCCCTTGGTATCAACTCATCTTTTCCCAACCTTCCCACCCCCTCCTCCTTCATGAACCCTTGACAATTTATAAATTATTGGTTCCAGTTCTTATCTGTACCAGTGTACATCCTTTGGTCTAGCCGGATTTGTAAGGTAGAA
>NW_022111310.1:1115598-1134712 GCF_000313985.2 Echinops telfairi | reverse complement strand
GTGTTTTCCGGTCAAGTCTGATGGGGTGCCATGCCCTGGCCCCAAAGTCCATTTCTGGTATTCCCTTTGCTGTTCTGTTGCATGCCTCTGTGTGGTGGGGTCAGATCAGGCACAATTCCTGCACTGTGTCTCCAGTGTTGTCCAAACACTGGAAATCTCTGCTATGGATTGAGAACAGCTTCATAGAATTTTTCTGAAGTTAATTACTTTATTGACTAAGTTTAAGGCAAGGTGCCCTGGTGGCGATGTTGGGGTGGTTCAAACCCACTAGCTGCTCCTTGGCAGAAAGACAAGGCTCTCTGCTCTGGTAAAGACTTACAGCCTTGGAAACCCTATCCAGGGTTGCTGAGTGAGACTTACCTGTATAATAATGGGCTCGTGTGTTTTGTTTTTGATTTTCAGTTTAAGGCAGGGAAAGGCTGTCCTAACATATTTAAGGAAATGAATATCATTCAAAAAGTCACCGAGCTCCCACTATGCACCAGCATTACCATAGATTCTGTAAGCACACAGAGGTAGAACACATGCCACAAGGTAGAGACTAGTTCTTTAAGATCACAAAGGCATTACCATAGATTCTGTAAGCACGCAGAGGTAGAACACATGCCACAAGGGAGAGACTGGTTCTTTAAGATCACAAAGAGAGGGTGACGACACAATACTGGGAATCATGCATGGCCTAGGCAAGTTGACAAGGGGGTGGTGGTTTCAAAAAGCTCATATAAAAACAGAATCAAAAGATAATAGCATTTTCCCACAGACTTTTTGAAAAACAATTCAATCCATGACATCAAGTCAAAGTATGAATGCATCAAAACCCTCTTTTCTATCTATTACAGAACTGCAGGCCCGTCACTGTTCTTCTGGGGCAGTGTTAGGGCGGTGGCAGCGGGAACAGATGACATTTCTTGCTAACTATTGACTCTCAGGTGAGTTCCCCTCTCCCCACCGAAATGCTTTTGCATCAATAATACACACGTGGTTCAAAATGTTAAAACAACAATTAAGTTTGGCTCCCTTCCACTTTTTTTCTCCAGTCACTGGCTTCTCTCATCAGAAGCAACCACTATCAACAGTTTGAGTCCTCCCAGAGACTGGCTAGAGATGTGTACGTGCAAAGAGGTGTGCACTGTATTAACAAACATAGTTCAAGTATGTATACATACCTATATACCTAATTTATGCAAAGACCAAGTATGGAAAGAGAGGATTTCATGATAGGGAAAGGTTAGTGCAACATCACTAAATCACCCACCGAGTCAGAGGGTCTGACAACATAATTCAGCTGTACATTGCATGCTGGGATTATATACTAATGCTGGCTCCACTATTCACCAGCTCTGTGATCTAGGTCAAAGTACAGAGTTGGCTTCATTTTACTCACCTGTACAGCGACTGTAACAACAACAGTCCTCCTCCCTCATAGCACTGTGCTGAAGCACAAATACCACATCTTCACCTTACTTAATTTACCAACAAAGTTTAAGCAGGTCACCACTCTCTCCGTGAAACACTTTCTCCACTTAGCCTCCAGGACAACACACTGTTGGGTTTTTTTTCTCCGTTGCTGGCTGCTGCCTCTCAAGTCTCTTTTTTCTGGTTCCTAGCCATCTCCCTGGCCTCGTCCACATTGCCGTTGTTTCTTCTGTTTACATTAATCTTTATTCCAGTGCCCCACAAATGCCTATATTCAGTCTGGATCTCTCTCTCAACTCTAGACCCACAGAGCTCTACTACCCCATGTCTACCAGGCATCTCAATCTTAATCTTTCCTCCCCTACCTCCACCTCTTCCACTACCTTCTCATCTCAGTAACTTCTTTCCAATTGCTTAGGTCTAACACCCAGCATACTTTGGCTGGTCTCTCACATGTAATCCATGGACCAAGCCTGTTGACGCTTTCCACTTCGAATGTGGCCTGACAACCACCTATTTCACAGATGGATTATGACGAGAGCATCCTAACTGGTCTCTCTGCTTCTATCCTTGACCTCCTTCTATTCGCAACACAGGATGACCCTTCTAAGGTATAAATCAGATATCACCCTCAGATCAAAACCCACCAAGAGCTTCTCATTCCACTCAGAATAAGTCCAAACCCTTACAATGGCCTACACTTACTTCCCCCTACCTGTCTGACCTTAGGCTATCCAGTCAGATTGGCCGTTCGAAGGTTCTTCTGTCTCAGAGCCTCTGCACATGCTAGTCTAGCTGCCTGTACCACTCTTCCCACCATCAAAACAGGGTTTGTCCCTCATCCCCCTTCACATCTTGGCTCAAATGTAATCTCGATAAGGTCTTCCCGTGTCACTTGAAATCGCTATCTCCCTCTAACTGGTACCTCCTACTGGGCTCAATTAGCTTCCTCTTGAACCCCCCGACATTTATTACACATCTGACACGCTAGATATCTTACTTTTTAATTTTGTTTGCATGCCCATACCTACTTCACCTCTCCTACGCAACTGGGCAGGGAACATAGGCGCTGCGATGGCACGGTTACCCCTGCTGCACCGCTGTGCCTAGCTCCCAGGGCGGCACCGGCCAGTGAGCCACGGAGCTCATCCCATGGACTTCCATCAGCACCCCAACATATTTTGCCGACTGTCAACAATTTGGGTACTTTGGGAAGCTGTATTGCATTTTTATGTCACAAAGGGACATATGTGCAATATCACTGGCTTGGTTTATTTAAAATTCTGAATAAACTAGTGAAATAGCTTCATAAGTATGAAGGGGCTTCAAAAGTTCATAGGAAAATGGAAGGAACAGAAAATGGAATTTCCCCACCAAGTTTGTTAAGCCACTTCTATTTCATTTACTTCTTGTGGTATGCGCTCCGGCAGACTCAGGAAGGGAGCTGTACTGTAGAGAGAGAATAGGAACTCAGTCTTACTGTGCCAGGGGTCAAGAGGCCCCCCTCACTCAAGACTCTGAAAACATGCTTCATGTGGGCACTTATTTTGAGCATAAAAAAGCCTCAACTTTAGCTCTACTGTTTACTCCTCACTGGACGAAGGGCACACAGCTGAGTGCCTGAATGTTCACCTGAGTGCCACCAGGGAAGAATGCCCCATATTACTAATGAAAATAGCAGCAGTATTTACACTGCTAAATTGTTTCACAATAATTAATTAGCAAAATGACATGACAAACGCTATCTACATACTCTCATTTTAATAAATGATCATGAACTAAGACTTAATAAGAATGGAATCAGTCTAGATCTTACCTAATTAGAGAACATTTCTGTATTAGAATACAGTATTGAAACTCAATAATGATTTCCAGTGGACAAGTTTCCACAGCGTGATTTAACAAAAATCTTTCAAAGCTATTTAAAGTTTAGGAAATATAAGTTTGTGACTCAATACTTCCTCCTTGGAGCATGTCTTTAATTTTAATTCACATCGAAGGTCCAATTTAAAGCAGAATGTGTCAACTGATTAACTCTGGTTCAGAGTTTCTGTCATACGTGTCTGTCCTGCTGGCAGAAAAGTTAAATGTAAGGGTGGAGATGTAGTTTTTTCAGAACTTTTTAAGTTAAAAAATTTACCTAATGATTATGAGCCAATAGATACCAAATGAACTATTTATGAAAAGAAACTCCTTTTTTGGGTTACAGACATTTAAATAATCTATATTTGTAGGGTGATATCTTGGCGATTGCTTTACTATCAATATAGAGAAGTAATAACCTGGTAGATAGCATTACCTATGAAAGGTCCACCCCGTCTGCTATTCTTGCTGAAAGCTCTTCATGCACCAGTAAACTCAGTAAATATCACAAGATAAAGCAGAAGCCGACCACGCCACGGATTTACTCCTAATGTCTCCTCAAAGTGCAGCCCGATGCAACGATTACAAATGATTTTCTTCTAATGTCATTTTACATAACCCTTTTTTCTGCATGAGTAGTTAGTGCGGAATGAATGAATGAATGCCATTAAAACAGTTAATCATTATCTGGGACACTGGCCTTACTCCCTTCACAGCGAAGAATCTCCATGACAAAGGCCAAGAGATCAAAAAACACCAGAGCTGCCTCAGTGTCCTGTTTTGAACAGTAATTTTTTATGCAAATGAACCTGCTGGGCATCCCCCTCTGTGACCTTGAGCTGCCCTTATCTAAACTGACTTTGATCCAATGAGGGCTTGCATCTACTTTGAAGCTCATTATTATATAGTATATGCAATCAATTTCACTAATTAAAGGGAATTTTCTACTCTCATGAATGCAAAATGGATGTATTTTTATAATCATATATACGCTTAAGACTAGGCTATATGTTTTTATTTATTAATGCAATTTGTTATTTGAACATATACTAAAAGCAAATATATTACATACAGAGGTAAATGACAACCAAATTAACACTGGGTAAACTTCCTTCCGGTCTTCCCGAACAGGTCACATTTGTATACACGCCTCGTAAAGCAGGATGATTTTCATGCTGGTGAACAAGCTTTCTCCTTCAAAATATTTCCAATGTATGCTTTCACGAACGCATCAACAGTACAAACCTCCCTCTGATGTTCACAGATTTAAAACCTAACCAAACCAAAGCCAAAGTCCTTCCACAAAAGTGACCTCATGTCATGACAAGTCCGTAAGGCTTGCTAATATACCGCCAATAACTGGTTCTAACTAATACAAAAGGTTAAATTTAAAATCATAGTTTCCGTTTGAAGACACGGTTAACTTTTACTGGCCAGTCTGTAAATCAGGTATCTTTGGCCTACAAAGGGGGAGCGTCTCTTCTTTGGCAGAAAGGAAGCAAGGGAAGGCGGAGCAAGGTGACTTCTTTTCCTGTGCTTTTGCTTCCACTAGAAGGAAATGCCATCGGAAACGGAACCCATGCATCACCAAGCCTAGCGTGATGGAGGGAAGGCCCTTCAAAGTCGGCCATGTAGTGTGACAGTGAGCTGCACCAGAGAAGGCAGAGCGATGGTCCTGCAGTGCCAAGAGTGCGACGGCTGGCACCCTTTGCTCACTGGACAGTGCTTCCTGGAGCAGATGCCACACCTGGGGACCTGAGCCCCAGGCCTTTCCCGAGCCAGGCTGTGGACCAAGGTTCCAAAATGATTTCCAAAACAGTGCTTCCTTTAGGAAGTATTTCCAGCTTTTCATTTTATTGAGAGGGGGGAAAAATTGAACTGTACTCCAGTGGACAGACACTGCTACTTGACATCCTAACTATGCCACTAAAAGTATATGCATAAGGATACGCATATGATATTCTTTACGTTTTTAAAAACAATAACAACAAAACCCCAACTCTGTCATGTACCCAACAGCTCCCAAGCCATCGGGTAATTCCTTAATTAGGCTGATTTCTGAAACATGTATTATGTACACAACAGACCGGAACGTCTCCTTTGGAGCATTTTCTAGTCTATCGGGTGATTACATCATTAAGCCACACATGCGACGTAGAAAAAAATCCTTATGAAAATTCATGAAAAAAAAAAAAAGTACAGTACATCATTAGCATGCAGCAGACGTGTATGCTTTTGATATTTTGTCTGTTAAAAAAAATACATGAAATAATTAATCCAGGTCATGAAAACACGAGAAAGGTATCAGACAGTGCTGAAAAGGAAAATTGCAAAAAAATTGCAGCTTTTAGTTTGGCTGAGAGTAATTTGCTTTATTGGAAAATGAATTCTTTTTTTTTTCCCCCTTTTTTCCCCCGACTTCTGGAAAATGAATTCTTAATCAGTGTTGGGCTGAATTGCAGCCGAATAAAACTGTGTTGCTTTATTGATTTGGTATTGTTTTATACACATATAACTTCTTTCCCGTCTTTCTTTTGGATAGCCTTCAGTTTTACAAACCAGTGGGTTGAAGGTGCCAAATGACCAGTGGTAAAATCACTAATTATTCGAGTTCTTCCACTACTGATGTTGGTATGCTTATGTCTTCGTTTATGTAATCCCGAGTTTAAAGGATTGCATGCGGGTTCCTCTTTTTAATAAGTCAAACCTATGCAAAAGTAACCTAAGTAGATATAAATTGCTGGTTTAAGTCGTAGTGGTGGTGGGATTATATATTCACAACATTGAGTACTGGGCAAAATCCGAAAGATTATAATTTGAAGACTAAAATAAATTAAGCATATGCTTGAGGATCTCCCTCCAAAAAACCCCCCAAAACAGAACCAACACACACACATACACACACACCCCTCACTGGAAAAAGAAAACCCGAGCGAGCAGAGGACAATGAACATATATGCAAGGCAGCAGGGATCACAGTCCGGTGGTTCACTCCCTGAATGCTCCAAATCTTCATGGCTTAAAAAGCATCCCAATTTTCTCCAAAGGTAGTGGCACTTACTCACTGGGCCATAGCTAATTTTACATGGAATGCAAAAATGTTAGTTTAAGTTTAATTTACCACCCTATTTAAATATTTCCAATGTAGCTTTCAAACTGCAGGGCTAGCCCTCCGTCTATTTTAATTTTAAAGTAAGTTAGCAAAGGCTTCCTTCGTAATCCCCAGAGACTACCTACATAGTGACACAAACGCACAAATTCATGACAGCAACATAAATGCTCTCCTGAAGTAATGTGCAACATTAAGTGAAAACCGTTTCCTGGAAAGATATTATAGGTATCTATATTTTATTTGCCATCTTAAACATATCTGGGTCTTTATGGCCTTATTTTAAAAATGTATTTCCTTTTTATATTTCCTGGTGCAAATGGACTGCATAAATAAGCAATGTGCTATGAGGCTTCAGACCAGCCGATAAAACCTTTCAATTTTCATGCCAGCTTCTTCTTTTGTAATTCAAATCTGCCTGGGAACTGGCAGCTCTGAAAACTGAAACAAGCACTGCCACAAATACCTTGTAATGCTATCGACCTTGTCTGCCCATGCAGTGAGAAAGGGGGATGCGCATGTGTCTGCAGCCATCCAGATAACACAACTCATTTTTTTGGGGTGTGGGGGTGGGGATAACAGAAGCCAGGCCCAGCCTGTGCACCAAAAGCAGTCATTACCAGGCGAGCTGGAGAATAAGTCTCTTCAAAACACGCAGTGCATTTAGAAACCACATACGAGGCTGAGCCACGGCTGCCATTACCAATTTTAATTTAGCTCCTTCAGTTTGCCAGCCAGATAAACTCTTTAGTGCTGTTTTTTAATCTATTTGCCACATTTTATGTTTAAGATTATAGTAATATGGACAGGAGAAGGAATCACTTTTAGGGGAAATAAAGAACTAGATCCGCTTATCGGCGCCCATCAGAAAGTTCATTAATCAGCCAGGCTTTGTGCCCTCTAAATTGAAAGGTTAAATAATCCTCTCAGGAATATTTCTCGGCCCCTCCACCAATTGTCCGGAGAGAAGCTGCCATTCATAGCATGCGGGATCGGTGACAGGGTATCTTACCACTGTTTGGACCCCAAACAATGATGGACAAATGGCCTGGTTTACAAAGAAACCTTTTAGTCCACGGATGGAGGAGGACCACAAGCTTTGATGCTGGGTGGAAGGATGAGGAGGGCGTGGAGGGAGGGTGTGGGGGAAGGGACGGGAAAGAACACATACATGGATATTTGGTCTGAATGTTTATTAGAGTGGACTATAAAACAGAAACCACATTACTGTATATCTTCTGACTATGTGACATGCTTAGTATATTCAAATCTCCTTATATATTTTACACACAATTGTCCATAAGCCTCCATTAAAAAACTGGAGAAGATCTATTCTGTTTATTAGCTAATACACAGGGGATCCAAACAAACCCTAAGCTTTTCATTTTTACCCTAACTCTACATGACTGAAAGCCCAGAGCAGCTCCTCCATCCTGCTCATTCTCCTGAAACCCTCTTCCACACCAGTCACAAAAGCAGGGGATTCCATGGACGAGGGAAAGCCAGGCTCCCTTTCTTTTCTTTTACTGTATGAGCACATCTCCACGCTGGTCTCAAAATAAGGAGCAAACATGGAACAGGAAGGCTCTTGAGAAGAAAGCAAATCACATGCACTGACAAAGTGCTTAATTTTGTGCCCCCCCCCTCCCCTTTTTTTGCTGGACCCATAGGAGACTGTGACTAAGGGGCTATGCCAGAAGCCTGTGGTACAAATCAGGCTGGTTTCTGCCATCTGTCATGTGAAGGCATGGACTGCTTCTACCTGAAGTGCAAAGAATTGATGTGCTAATTTGTTTCATTCACCACCAGATTAATATAAACATAAACCTTCTACCCTCAGTAGAAAAGTTTAAAGAAAAAAAATTAGGGGTAGAGTGGATGGGTGAATTTGATTTCATATTATCCTCATTATTTACAGGGGAAGCAACGATTTACATCATTTCATTTGCTTGTGAGTAGGTAACTAGATTCAGGTGATACAGATGTTTTCACTGAAGAATTATACATTAGCTTGGTACCTATTTTTCAAAATGATATATCTTCTATGGTGCTTGTTTTACATAAAATCATTTTCACTAGAAAAAGAAAATGGCCCAAATACTTTTGCTATCTAACTTTATTATTATAATGACTTTCAGATAAACTCAATGTAAGTTTTTAGGCAAATAAATAATTCACGTTGGCTAAATGTAAAGTTCTTAACCTGTATTTCTTGGAAAGAACAAGTATAAATAATAGAAAATGAAAGCTGAGAGGAATGATTATGGTTAACAAAGGGTACTGTGAGTATTTTTAATAAAACCATAAGAGAAAACATTTTGGGGGAACTCAGCATAAAGAAGTTATTATGAACCCTTTTATGTTGGAGAAAAAAGTAGTCCTCTCAAAAGACATGTGATCTGAGTCTAGACATCAGTCCAGAGGCCACGTTTCGTGGTGGTACTGTGTCCATGGGTTTCCTCTATCACAGTTCACACGTTGCCTCACCCTGGGTTCAGAATATTTACCATCTCATTCAAGAATCCGTCGAGGAATTATCGCCATTTTTCAAATGAAGATGCCGAGGATCTTTAACATGAAATATTACAGCTAGTAAGTCAAAGAGCCAGAATCTCAACAACAAAAATTGGACCCTAAAGCTGGCATTCTTTGCTTTCTATTGTGATACAAACCATTCCTTAGGAACTTCCTCAGAAAGAGGTCTGCTCATCAGGCCCGAGTTCATAGTAAATTTCTCAAAGTTATTCAATGAGATCAGCAGGAAATGTGGAACGAGGGCAGGAGATTAAGTGTTAACAGCAATAAAGGAAAAGTGAGAGACCTGACACAGACAAAATTGAAATGTTATTTTATGTGCAAAATTAAGAAACGTCCAAAATTAAGTTCAGCCTACCAAAAAGAATGTGGGGGCAGTAAAAAAATAGATGCAAACAGACATACTGATGTTAAATGGGTATGTGTAGACAAGGACACATTACATAATTTAAAAGATAACCTTATAATCTATCCCTGATATTCAGTTCTAAGTGATTGAAATGAAAATAATCTGATAGAATAATTTAATCCCCTCAAGCCCCACTGCCAATGAGTCAAATTTGATTCACAGTGACCTTCTATAGTTTCTGAGCCTGTAAATCTTCATGGGAGCGGACAGCCTCATCTTTCTCCCAGGGAGCAGCTGTTGGGTTTGACCAATGCCTAGCCGATACCACCACGGAAAAATGCATGCAGATTATTAATATGAAGCTGTCAATACAGATTTCTGATTATTCATTTTGAATAATTCTTGTTTTTAAAATGTGATCTACCAGTGTATTGGTATATCAATTAAAGGGAAGGTCTAGTTTAGCCCAAAAGATATTAAAAATAGAATATTTTAAAGGTTTTTAAGCATGTAGCATTTTTCTTCATATAACATTTCTTGTATTTTTTTAAAAGCCACATCATTGCCAAGCTCAAAATAGATTAACAAAGAAAATACACATACAATCGTAAATAAAAATCTACGGCTACACACATAGGCGTATTTCAAACAAGGCATGTTTCAACATGTCTGTGGTCAGTGAATGGCTGCAGAAATGCACTTGTCCTTAAGCCTCGTTTGGGTGTCTAAAAAGGGGGGAGGGTTATTCAAAACAGTGGCTTCTGAGGTAAGAGAGGCCAGTGAAATTCAAGGCAGAGAAGTCAGTCAAAAAAGTTAGGTTGGCTGTTTTGGGGAGGATCCCTAAGGAGTAATCTTGGTAAGATTTTTTCCCTAAGGACACAGGATGATCACAGGAGGCTATGAGGAGGCGTTTTAAGAAAACTGCACTGGTGAGAAAAAAGGCCAGGAGAGTTGCACGGAGAAACTTTTCCCATCAGATAACAACGTACCTGCTCATTCGAGAGTGGCAAGGACTATCCTATGAGAATTTTGTTCGGAAACCTTATTCCATCCACCCTAAAGCCTTTCAGACTTCTTTTTGTTCCCCCCGATTCAAAGAACATTTTAAAGGAATGCAATCTGAGCCCCTGAGGGATAGAAAAATTGCTGTTTGGATGTGCTGTAAATCGAAGAGTGCAGAATTCTTGAGGGAAGGGGGAAAGTGTGGGAAGTACCTCTTTCAGAAGTGTGTAGACGCAGATGTAGGATATGCTAGGAAACAATAGCGTAAGCTAAAATTTGATATTGTTCAAAAAAGCGTGCTATCATTTTGTAGCAGTACTTTTTGACGGACTCTTGTATGTACAAAATCATAATTCTCATGATAAATGGGGTCGGATTAATTTTAAGTCTAAGATCTGTTGACATAAAAAAAAAATCACAAACTCTTAAGTTACCTTTAAAGGCGGTAGTTTTGAAACTTAAAACTTAATTCAACTTAAATTCATCACTGCAGCTTACCATAACCGAAAACCTACGTCACGTCAAGGCGTCAACAGGTCCTTTCAATACAGACTTTTCTTGCAGATTATTTAAATGATGAACCCAAATCCTTAAAGGTTATGGTTAATCATAACCGAGAGGAAGGGATTCTTAATAGTTACAACCTGTTAGGAATTGCTTTTTCCTCATTGTTAACATGCAGTACTACAAAAAAGCTTGGTCAATCCCGCTATCTTCAGTCCGGTCTACTTCATCTACTTTTAGTCCTGGTGGCCCAGTGACTAAGGTACCTGACTGTTAACGGAACAGTTGGCGGTTTGAACCCATCAGCTTTCTTTCCTCAGGAGAAGAATGGGGCAACCTGTTGTGGAAACCCGGGGGGCCATTCTACTCTAGCCAGAGAGCTGCTACAAGTCAGAATATCATCTCGACAGCAATGGGCAGTGTTGCTCGCAAATGCTCTATGGTAAGAAGATGAAAAGATGATGGTAAATTCAATCAGCTGGAATATGCTTAAGGACTGGTCAGGGTTACATCTTCAAAGTCCATATTCAAAATAATGACCCCAATATGCTAATTGTTCTGCTTTATGTATAGGTAGCACAGCAAAGAACAGGAATTACTTGACATTTCAGATTTTAAAACCACAATTTATTATAGGAAGTCACTGTGGAATGTAAGTGGAATGAATCCTGGAAATTTTAGGGCTACCTATTTATATTATAGTTGGGAAACTACTTCAAAGTACAGTGTTATGAGGTAAAACATGTAGTCTCCTTTGGGATTATATGAATAATGTATTTTCTTTTGAATAATGTATTTTCTTAAGGGGAAATTGCCCCTGTAATGGCATACAATTCCTTCGTTGATTAAAGGTGGACACACCTGGGGAAGGAAGAAAGGGCAATAAACATTCTAAATGTCATCTCCCATCTTTTTGTCCTCCTTAAGGGAGACATTTGTTAACAGACAAAAAATGTGAATAATCACATCTTCTTTAAGCTCATAAAACAAAGAAGCAAAACTTGGAACTTCTAAAGTAAATGTGAAAGTCCTAAATGGAACAGTCAGTGTGTCTGGCCACTAAGGGGCAGACAGAAAGCACAGACACTTTTTGTCAGATGAAAGAAAAGTTATTAATGGTAGAGATTTCAGTCCAGTTAGCTTACTATTGAGCAACATAAGATAGTAAACATATTTACTTAGAAGATGGTGAAAATACAGCATCTTCTATGTTAAAACACTTGAGTCTTTTCTAAACTGTGTGAGTACCACATACTATATGATTATTTGAAATACTTAAATCTAAATTAGCATTATTTTAATAAAGTACTAGATAATATTTAAATGTTAACCCTAAAAAAATAAAACAAACACTAAAACTATGCCATACTGATTTTCCACTTAAAATTTTTTAAAAAGTACATAAAAATACTGAAAATTATTTGTTGGGAATTGACTCTTGGAAAGGGTGTATACCCAAGATTTTTGAAAAGTAAACACCAAGTTTACCCACAATAAAGAGTATTGGTATTATTCTTCTGATAACATAAATTATATCAAAATTGCCTTATTCTATCCCATTCAAAAAATGTCTGTATATAATTTTCCAATGTCCAAGGAAACATTGTGAAAAGAAAAATAATATATGCATTTATAATTCATAATGCTCATTTCCTCCTCTTGCTCCCTTTATAGAAGCTTTAGAAAATTGCTTTTTGATGATTTGGCAAATTGTATTTATTTTTAAATGAATCTCATTTATTGAGATTGATAATTCCAGGTTTCATTTGCTTTGAAATTGCATTTTCCAATTGCTTCCAATGATAAGTTCTGGCAAAATGTGGTCATGCTAGTGAAATAAAGATTTATTTTTTTAAAAATTGGTTGACCTATTCTGTAAATATAGTGATTATCTTTTACATTAAATTCAAAACATGAAGTTAAAAGAATTACCAGCATAATTTTGACACTAAATTCACATACACTTTTCATTTGAAAATCCGAAGAATTGTTACTGTCCAAATGCACTTTATATCTATCTATTATCATGGGTGGAGGATTAGAAAACAAGCCTTCTATTGATAATTCAAAAAGTTTCAGTTGTTCAAAGACAAGTAATGCTACAGATAAAGTAGTCTGATTTCTCTTGCAGCGCAACGATAGGAAGATGGCCCCGAGGTCCTAGGAAACAGTGATCTACCTTCTGAGTTACCAGGGGGAGTACCTTCAACTTAGTAATGTTTTAGTACTTGGGGCATTTTAAATAAAAACGGAATCTGAAAATCAGGCAGAAATGTAATTTTTGATAGCAACACATAGTTGATCAAAAATACTGAAGTAGCAATACCAGGTATGGAAAAAACAAAAAAGAATTTAGTCAAGAATATTCTTGGCTCCTAAGGGAGTTGGCAAAGTGAATTTAAAACACCAAAACAAAAGCAAAAAAATGCTTCTGTAAAGTGTTGTTTATGATGATCTGTTTGACAAGCCTCCAAAAATGATACAAAGACCTAGTTAGGTCGCATTCTATTTCGGAGATATTTAATGTTTTAAAATACAACATGCAACTAGTTCTATAAAATAAAGACAAAAAGATAGATCTTTCACTTGGCTCTACACTAAGTGGATGGATGGGTTCTTGCGGGGTTTGCAGTTCTGCTTATGCAGCCAAGGTGCTCTCAGAAAGGTAGCTAGGATTCCCCATATATATCCAATGAAGAGAGAGAGAGAGTTATCTTTTCCTTTGGAACCGAAAAGGTTCTGGCTCGGGACTGACTTTTTGAAACTCTTTGATATCCCATTTTAAGTTGCTTTATAGGAAAACAAATTCCATTTTAGCTATAGGCAGTTAGAAAATTGTTACATCCCACCTTACAGCAAGCACAATCCCAGGATAAAGACTTTTTTTGGGGGGTGGGGGTGGGGGTGGGGGTATAGCCATAGCATCAAAACTACCAGATCTACTTTCCTACTCCTTCCTGCTGGACTATGCAACATGGCTCTACAGTTAAATGAACACCTGCTGGTATTTAGGATTTCCCATCTTCTGCCATGGCATGGCACACTTTAGGCAGCAGTACTATCATTTAGTGTAAAACTCTCCTTTCTATACTACGGAAATCCAAGAACTATCTCTTAAATTGATGTGCCCAAGGGAGAAGAGGGGACTCCACAGCAAAAGGAAGTGAGATCGTGTGAAGGATGGTCCGTAACACAGAGCATGTCATTCTCTCACCTGCGACAGCACTGACTACAGCAGATGGGGAACTCTGACAGCCAGAAGCCAAGACTTGTCCATGCCAGGAAGGAGCGTTAGGAAAGCCATTGTTCTCCACATTTCACAGTGAATAGCTCTGACTTTTTGAAGTGTGAATTCTAGGCATTCCACACACTTAAAGAAACATATGAAACTTAACTTTTCTAAAAAGTTACATTTGCTTTCTGTTTAAGTTTTCACTTAAACAAAAACAGCTGCAGGATATAGCAGGGTATACCATGCTTTAACACAGCACACAAAGAAATCTAAGCGCAAAATTAAACATAGAAGATGTATTGTCCTTTCTGGCTCTTAGCACGTACAGCCCCAAACAGCACACTCCTGGTTACTTTCTAAAGTAAGTAGATTACAAACCGTCCAAAGCATGTCAAATTACAGCCTCTACTAGTGAAAAAATGTGTTGTGCAGCTTTGTTAGTGGCCATTTTTGCCCTAGGATTTCTAAAATAAATAGGACTAGAAATGGCAGGGTATGGGGAAAGGGACTTTCCTTCTTGAATAATTAAAAAGGGAAACATTTATCTGGAATGAATTATTTGAAAGGTAAAAAGAGTTTCAGGGCCAAGCTTTACCAAAATCTGAAAATATATAGAAATTAAGATACAAAAACAGTGTTGTACTGCTAAAGGTCTTTCGAACTTAAAAAAACACTTTTCGAAGAAGTGAAATACTTCTAATTGTTTGGGCACAATTATTTAATTGATGAATACAAATCTTAATTTTTCTTTTTCTCCAGTTGCCTCTAAATCAATAATCTAAAAGTATCTAATATAACTTTATAATCATTACGATTTATAAAGGAAAAGTTATATAGTTGTCATAATATATGCTATATGTCACATAAAAAGGTAAATGTAATTTTAGAGTTTTATTAGCTTGTATCCTTTCAGAATAGTGGATTAGTTTTTAATAAGGTAGTAAAGTTTAGTCAAAAGTTAACTTGAAATCTATTCTACTAAGCTATAAGGACTTACGAGTGTTTTATTATCTTATGAAATTGCTTACAGTGAGTTTTTCCCTATAGCCATTTTCTTATTTAAGAATGTGCTTTAAGAGAATTTTGATTTGAAGCACTTTACTAGTCCCCTTTGACTTAAAATAGTATGCGACTTCATCTCCTTCCTTAAGTGTTTAAACTATAGCATTTGAAAAATGATTCGTGGACAGATCATAATTAGTAGTTGCTAAAATGTAAGTTGCTCTGTAAATGACTTACGAGGCTTACTGGTTGGGAGGCAAATAAAAGCGGTTGAAAAATTCCCCAATGTAAACATTTGCAAACTGGATATATTAATCAAATTTCCCCTCCAAAAGAAACACAGTTCACTTTGGATAAATAATGATCACTTTGTGTTTAGGAAAAGAAATGGATCAATAATTAAGTTTAGACAGTTCTGGAGTTTTAAGCAGACTAGTTTAAATGATTACACAGTCGCAATGCTAACGGAGGCTTCGTGGCTTGGCCACTGCTCTGATGGATGCCACATTCAATCAGGTGTGAGCGCTGCTACGAGTCAATAGATGGCAGCCCATCGCCGAGTAAACAGCTGAAGATGAAGGAGCCTCACCCTGCAGCTGGGCCTTACCCAAGATTTGCTACTGCATTTGGATATTTCCTCTACACCTCGACTGTAATTTCCATATTTAACGGTTTTATTTTAGATGAACCGACAAATAAAATAAGCATGCATGTTTATAAATATACCAATTTCACATTTATACTCACACAGTACATTAATTTAAATTCGATAATAAATTTTAAGTCACTTCAATATTAATTTTGAGAAATTAACCGGGATGCCAGGTTGAGATAAATTTTTCAAAATAAATTTGTTACAACTATAGCTAGAATATATGGTAATTCCCCTAAAGAAAATTCATTTGGTTTCTTATTTTAATTTTCCTAGATATCATTTTTATATAGCTTATATTTCTAAAAAGTTAAAATATTCAAATAATTTTTAAAATATTTTTATTATTTTACACTAATTTTTATCCCGTTTGATAAAAAAAAACCACAGGGGCAAATAATGAAAATAGTGGCTTTAAGATAGTAATACCCATGTTTTAAGTTTTCAAGACTAGAGTTCTCTAAATTAGGGAAGAAGGGAAAATAAATGCATTATGACGTCTAAGATATTATTAAATAAAAAAAGATGTGGAAATCGATGGATATGCAGCTTAAAACAATGATCTTGAAAAGTATGAGATGATTAAATTTCAAATAAATTCAGCTGCAAAGATGTTACCCTAGCATGTGATAAAAAAAAATTGCTACCAAAGCACAGCGACAGAGTGAATCCTTATGGGTAAGATGTGTAATTACCTCTCTCTACACATAATAACATACGAATGCATACAAACATATTTCTATAAACTGAAGCTGTTACCAAGATTTTTTAAGAGTATGGAAGGAATTGCCGCTTTCTACTAGGAATTGTCAAACGGGGTGGGGAAGGAGGGGGAAAATAGGCAACTGATATTAAGGGCTGAGGTGGAGCGCAAATGTTTTGAGAATGATGAGGGCAGCGAATGTACATAAGTGCTTGACACAATGGATGAGTGTATGGATTGTGATGCAAATTGTACGAGCCCCCAATAAAATAATTAAAAAGAAAAAGAATTGTCAAATGAATTAAAGTAATAACAAAATAAAGCAAAACCATGTAATGTTCTTTCCTCTGGGCCGCTGACAGACCGGTGAGTCTTGAGTTGGCTTATTGGCTTGCTTTTCTTTCGAGAAGTGTGAGTCATGTTTTAGAAAAACTTTTGTTTTTCTACTTTACTACCCATCTTCCTGTGAATAAAATTTTAACACCCTAAACTTTAAGGAACAGCTTTTAATTACATTATATTATTTACAAATATTTGTTATTATATCTTAAACATGTTGAGTATGTTAACAGAAATGACCAATGGGGCTATAAAGAATCATCAAAGCAACATTTCATTAGTAACATAAAAAGCAAACGGACTTCATGATATTGGTCGTTAGCCAAATAAAGTCTATAGCAAACTACGTCTTATGATTCTTTCCACTTAGCCTAAAAATCACACACACAGAAAGAAAAGCAGAAAACGGAATAGCTTGAATGGCTACTACAATATGTAGTTATTTATACATATTGCATAATAAGCCAAGAGGGGGTTTAAGGTTATGACAGTTGAATTGTTCTTTAAGAAAGATATATTAGGTTCTTCCAAGCGTCATTTAAAATATATAATATTTCACTAGAATCAGGAAAATGTAGATTGGAAGACACTGGAGATTTTATGCTTGCGGGCTGTCGATGATGCAACATTTGGAAGATATTGGATGACTACTATTTTTTCAGGGCCCCTGGCATGCTCCCCTCCACCTCCCCCTCAATTCAGTGGACTGGGAAGACTGAGAACTACTATGATGTAATCATTCAATGATGTGAATAATCAAAGCAATCAAAACCTTTTAAGAACAGGAAGGCAGAGGGTAGAGTATCAGGGGTGGGAGAAGAGAAAAACCTTATTACTGCTTTCTCCGTAAAAAAACCCTTCAGATGTTTATTATCTTCCAGCAGGAGATGCTTGTCTCTATTTTATGGTCTGCAGTTCAGAGAAGGGTAAATAGGCTGGGTCTTGGGGAAAATAAAAAAGGTGTTTCTACTCACTGTTAGGTGATACTGCCTCCAGATTTCTGGGCAAGCCTGGAAAATAAAAATATTGATCAGCTGGGAGCATGAAACAAGGTACTTTACAGCCTGTTGGTTTTGGCATAACCCAGCATCCACCGGTGTCGGTCACAGGAAAATAAGAAGCTTAACAGAAAGGGTCTGCATTTCAGCTTCAAAAACCTGGCTAGACAGTTTAATTGAATTTTACACTGGTTTAACACACTCCCTGCCATTGTCAGAGAGCCAGGAACAAAGTTTTCGCTCCCTTTTTTTCTTTTCAGTCAGGTTAAAAGTTTTCGGCACTAAGATGTGATTAAGAGCCATAACTTAGCTGAACTGACAAATGAACAGCAGTAGTGAAAAGCAATAAAAGTCACCAAATACACCTTTTTAAAAAGAACCTTTTGATGGTACGGCAGAAAACAAGTGACCAGCACCTGCTTTCCAAGGAAAACCTGACCCCCCATGGAAAACACATGCCCTCAGGTCGGTAGCCGCCTTTCACCTCATCGCTCGATGAGTGTGCCTGGACATAGAGTAACAAGAGAATTCAAAACAAAACCAACCCAAGAAATGAAAGGCTATTCCTCACCACGGCCTTTTCTCTTAAAAGTTGAGGCCTTTCCAGCTTTACGTTTGTAATGAAAATAACCTGCAGGGACTTGGCAAAATTCAATACTTTGGCAAAAGGCGGACCTACTGACACCAAAACAGGTGACAACAAACAACTGAGCAGTTACGAGGCGGTGTCTCCCACAGCCAGGTCTTTGTTAAAACTACGCTTCTTCAACACCAGCTCTCCATGTAGTCCATTTATTATCTTCTCAGAAAAAAGAACTGCTGACAACAGAAAGTGCTGCTTTTATAAGACAACTATATTTTATCACAGGTGTAAAAAAATTAAACCATCAAGTTAAGCAGTTCTGAAGTGAATGTGAACCTATTTGTGCTTTATTAAACAATATTTATGTATTCCCTATGTGTACAAACACACACCATATAGGCATGCTTAAAATTAGCGTAGTCAAGTCTAGCTTTTAAATCTTTACAGTCTTTGCTATATACTTCTAAAATAACTCCTAACCGGATATGTCACTCTTTTATCTACTTTTCAGGGACTTGAGAAAACTCACAAAGAGAATTTACGCATCCCAAAAGTATTACAGGCATGGCAATAACTCAGAAAATAACTTTTCAATGGCAAAATCCCTAGTGATTATACCATCATAAGTGATTAGAGAAAAAGAGTAGATATGCTCTGATATGCTGAAAACCTTATTCAGTAAGCATTTTAAGCTTTAGAATCCTACGTAAGTGTCTATAAAAAGGTGTGTACATTATTACTCTCTAGTGGGCAGCTTTTCAATTTTAATATTATATTCATGGAAACTAAAGCATCTGATTAAAAAACCACATATATACAATTACTTC
>NW_022111310.1:1075598-1113098 GCF_000313985.2 Echinops telfairi | reverse complement strand
TTCCTTAGAAACATAAAATATTTATTTATTCTATAGACATATACTACGAAGATGTGAAGTAACATTTCTTCTAAGAAGGAAAATTTCAAGAGAGCAATCAGAGTATTTTATCTTCCATCAAAAGTGCAAATAAAGATTGTTCTAAGGTTTGAAATAACAGAAATACAAGATAATATCCTGTTTTAATAGTGTATATACTTTTAGTCTGTATAAAAATTTGTTGTTCATGATACATAGGAGCAATGAATGCCAATAGATACATGAGGCACAGCAGATAGAATGCACATACAGACCTCCACCCTTAATCAATATGGAAAGCCAGGCATTCATGTCTAGCTCCAAATTGCCTCCTAAAGTAACCAGACTTCATAAAATCATCTTTCTATTCAAGGTCAAATCTAAGAGGTCCCTATACTAATAACCCACTAAGCAGGGACATGGAGAAGACTAATATTTTGCTCCCAGATATCTCTTTGATTTTTCTCCTCCTACCTTAAGTGTGGTCATAAGAGCGGAAAGTTTGTCAGTATTAGATTACATTTCAATTTTACTTGAAAATATAAAAGTTTGTATTCTATATATTTTTAAATCATTTTACTGGGGACTCTTATAGCTCTTATCACAATCCATCCATCCATCCATTGTGTGAAGCACATTTGTACATACGCTGCCAACATCATTTTCAAAACATTTTCTTTCTACTGGAGCCCTTGCTATCAGCTCATTCCGCCCCCCCTATCCCCCTCATGAGCCCTTGATTATTCATGAATTATTATTTTTTTTCATGTCTTACACTGATCGGTCTCCCTTCACCCACTTTTCTGTTGTCTGCCCCCTGGGAGGGGGTTAATGTCGATTGTTGTGATCAGTTCACCACCTCCCTCCCGACCTTCCTCTTACCCTCGTGGTACTGCTACACTCTTCATATGTATTCTATTTTAAAAATCCAAAAAAGCAAGTAAAAAAAATGAAAGCAAATTACATACCTACAGTGCTTAGGTTTTCTTAAACAACAGCATTTCCTTTTTATGTTTTTCCCAGACCAGGAAATCACAATTCTAGGAACATGGTAACTGTGATGCTAGACTATCAACAAGAGTTATTTTTACAAGGAGTTGGCAATGTTCGTGGTACCCTGATGGTCATTAGCTAAAAGTAATGTAATGTAAACTACACAAGACCCTTAAAGATGAAGAAGGAGCTCTGGTGGCAGCGCGGCAAAAGTGCTCAGCAGGGTGCTGGAACAATCCAGCATCCATGAATGAAAAAATGAGCCTTAATCCAAACCTCACCCCTTAGACAGCTATTGAATGAAAATGGACCCACGATCCAAGTGTAAAACAGAGAACTATAAAATATTTACATAAAAATGTCAGAGAAAACCTTCACCATCTCTTGTCAAAGAGTACTTAGGACACAAAAAGCATGTCCCATAAAAGAAAAAATTGGTAAATGGGATTTCATCAAATTTTAAAACTTCTGCTCTGTTAAATCAATTTTAATTTGTATTTTCCTAATGTGTATTTATTGATATTAGAGATTTTAAAAAGACATTTTAAGAATACAATGCATCATTAGCATGTCTCAAGGTGAAAGAGCTGAAGAAAAATAATTCCAGCCTCAAGTTGCAATACTGAAGGATTCTATAGGGTTGCTGTGTCAGGATGAATTTGATGGCACCATTTGTTTGGTTGTTTTTTTGCTGGTACGGGCAAACTATTGAATGATACAGGAAGCATCAAAAGAAGCTTAAAGGAATACAAAGCCACTGTGCCCCAAAGAGTTGGTGGGCACCCAACCCTTTCATGAGGTAGCATATGATCAAGAAACCATTATATTAAAGGAAGAAATCTACGCTGCACTAGAGAAAAAACAAAAACCAGCAATAAAAAAGGCTCCAGGAGTTGACAGAATATTAATGATGATGTTTCACTCACATATGTCAAGAAATTTGGAAAATAGTGACTTGGCTAACTGCTTGGAAGAGGTTCATTTTTTTTGTGCTCATTTAACAGAGTACAGAAATTACAGAACAATATCATTAATATAATGTGCAAATAAAATTGTGCTGAAGAAATAGTGTTACCTTGGTTGTCAAACTCAATTGGTTCCAAAATCATGTTCGAACACTGAAAAGTTTTAAGAATCGAACATATTTTTCCCATAAGAAATCATGGAAAAACAAATAATTGGTTTTGAGGGCCCCAAAAGTACACTTGCAAATTATACTACAAAAAAGGGCAATGACAAATGTAACACACTAACATGCACTAACACACTAACATAACTAGCACTTTATGTGGTCTGCGAGCGGTGCTCAGAATCAAGGGTCGCCCCTTTATGTCCATCGTGAGACACGACTTGACTCACTCTCAGCTCATGGGTTTTCAAGCTGGATTGTGTGTTCGACTATGGTGTGAAGTTCCGAACATGGAGCAGATTTTTCTGAACTTTGCTGTTCGAGGGGGGAAAGTTGGCGCTTGGAGCTGTTTGGCAACTAAGCTATCACTGACATTCAAAATCAGTTGCGGCAGGACACTGACAGGGAGCTGCCAGATATTCAAGGTGGATCCAGAAGACGATATGGAATGAGGGAGATTATTGCTGATGCCAGCTGGATCTTGGCTGATATCAGAGAGTACTGAAAAAAAAAATTTACCTGTGCTTTATTGACTTTGCAAAGGCATTTACCTGTTTGGATCATAATAAACTACAGATAACACTGCAAGAATGAAAATTCCATGCCAACACAGGTAAATCTCAAATATAACATGCAATAAAAACTAGTTGTAAATAAATACACATATATAAAATTACTGATATTAAGTTTCTAAGTGTATAAAATAAGCGTGTTGTTTATAGGTATATGCATATTGAGTAGAAATCTAAAAGCATGATAGGCATGACCAAGACCAAGTTTGTAGTTACCTCGGGGGGGATGGTATTACACAGTGGGTTTCAGGCCTTTTCTATTTTATTTGCAAGAGCATGAGAAAGAAGAGGGAAAATGTGTAAGCAAGCAAAAGTTACTAGTGCACGACAAATGTTGTTAGGTGCCACTGCGTTGGCTGCGACCCAGAGTGACCCTAGGACAACAGAAGGAAGCACCACAGGCCCTGCGCCGTCCTCACCATGGCTCCTACGTCTAAGTTCATGATGTTGTCACCGTGTCAGTCCCTCTCCTTGAGGGTCTTCCTCTTTTCACCATCTCTCCACTTTACCAAACGTGGTGTCCTTCTCCAAAGACGGGCTCTCCTGACAACATGTCCAAAGTATGTAAGACAAAGTCTTGCCATCCTTGCCTCGAAGGCGCACGCTGGCCTTACTTCCTCTAAAACAGATCTGTGCGCTCTTTTAGCAGTCGGTGGCCCTTTCAGTATTCTTCTCTAGCACAATTCAAATGCATCTATTCTACAGTTTACCTTATTCAATTTCCAACTTTCACATGCATATGACACAATAGAGAATACCATGGCTTGGGTCAGGCACACCTTACAAACAGACATTCTTGCTCTTCAATACTTCACCGGTTTTGTGCAGCAGATTTACCTAATGCAATAAAATCCTTGACAACTTCAACCTTTTCTCCATTTATAATGATGCTATTGGTCCAGTTGTGAGGATTTTGGTCTTCCTTACATTGAGTTGTCATCCATGATGAAGCTTATAATCCTTGATTTTGATTAGCAAGTGCTTCATTCAATTCCTCCTCACTTTCAACAAGGTTGTGTCATCTATATACTGCAGGTTGTTAATAAGCCTTCTTCCTCCAATCCTGAGGCCACACCAAATGGCAAATATTAATATCTATTTTATAGGGAAAGTGGACACTAAGCTACTATTTTATATATGAGGAGTCTTGGTGGCCTAGTGGTCATGTACTGGGGTGTTAGCAACAAGGTCAGCAGTTCAGAAACACCAGCTGCTCTGCAGGAGAAAGCTGAGGCTTTCTGCTCCCATGAGAAGCCATGGAATGGAAACCCCTACAGGCAGTTCTACCCTGCCACTATGAATTGGAAACGACTCGATGGTAGTGGGATATTTCTTGGTATAGAACATTCATAATTATCTCGGCAATCTGACATAGAAATTTAGCATGTATTTAGTTTTTTCTTTTCCCTGCACAAAAGATTTAGCCCTTGGTGGCATAGTGGTTGAAGAGCTTGGCCAGTGTGCACCCCACAGCTGCTCTGTGGGAGAAAAGACCTGGCGACCTACTCCTGTAGAGATGGCGGCCTAGGAACCCCCTGGGGACAGTCCTACTCTGTCACACAGGGGGCTACGAATTGGAATTAACTTGATAGCACACAACAATAACCACATACTGTAATTTAAAAATTCTAATTGCTTTCCAAGAATTAGTCCTAAAATCTACGTTTAGTTCAGATATGTACTCTGTGCTTTCCTAGTTTCACTGTTCATTGCTGCTAATCTTATTCCCTTTCTTCCCATCAAATTCACAAATGAACAATGGCTTGGCTACATCATCTATTTCTTCAGAATCCTCCAGTAATTTGCTGGCATTGTTAAATTTAAGACAAGAGATAGACACCGTTTGGGGGGGATCCAAAAGGGGTAGATTATACAGATTTTTCTTGAAGAAAAATCACAGGGGTTTATTTTTCTTGAAGCCAATCACAGGGGCTTATTGGGAAGAAGTTTTTAAGAAGATTGAAAACTGCACTGATGAAGAAAAATACCCAGGCAGGTTGCCTGGAGAAATCCCGCCACCGCCATCATGACACGGCA
The DNA here is from genome assembly GCF_000313985.2 of Echinops telfairi. Lineage (NCBI taxonomy): Eukaryota > Metazoa > Chordata > Mammalia > Afrosoricida > Tenrecidae > Echinops > Echinops telfairi. The sequence goes on along the minus strand of NW_022111310.1, from coordinate 1,108,349 downwards.
CCTACTATTCAATTTTGGAGGGCTGCAAAGGCTGACCTACAAGAACCGCATTGGGAAGCCATATCCCATCCATCCTAGAGCCCCGAGCTTGCACTCCGATTTCTTTTTTGTTCCCAAATCTCAAAGTAGTCCATGTCCCTTGAGGACACCATAGCAGCCATTTTACTGTGCTATACATCAAAGAGTACAGAACCCTTCCGGGAAGAATTAGAGTGATGGAAATATTGTCTTCAGAAAGGCACAAGTGGGCATTCTAAAAGTCCCTGGAGAAATAGAATTAAAAGGTAAAAGAATCTTCTTCATGAACCTTCAAAGCTCCCGCAATGGAGGACATACTGAGAAATTGCTTCACAAATTCATGTTTTTATTTAATACAGGTTTCTGTAATTTTGTTGCAGTACTTTCTGACTTACCCTCTTCAATATTTGCCCTTTCGTGCCTGACATCTCAGCATGTTTTTAAGGTTCATCCAAGCTGTAGCATGTATGAGGACTTAATTTCTTTTTATGGCTGGATGAATTTCAAAAATAAACTAAGTTACTTAAAATATTTTAGTATATAACTGATATTCAGGAGAGCAACTCTTTTGTAGCACCGAATATTTAAAAAGGGACTCAAGTAAAATACATGAATGCACTATTTTTCTCCCACTGCAATTAAAAATCTGACTTAAATGGTTACACTATTATTTTTTGAACATTTTTATTGACATACAATTCATGCACTATACAATTCAATGGTTTGAAATATATTACGAGTTGTGCAATCATTACCACAATCAATCTCAGAACACTATTACTTCTTAAGTTAATATGACATTTATGAAGTTGGAGACAGTAAACTGTATGAGCCAGCAACCCACTACTGGAAAAATAAGAGCCATGACCTGAATAAATTCCTGCACACTCATGTTCATCGAAGCACTACTCACAATAGCGAAAACAAACTTGGTGCATACGTACAATGGAATGCAATCAATGACATGGAACAAGATGTGCATGAGTTACTGAATGGAAAATTAATCTGTTCTGTAAACCTTCACTCAAATCACAATAAAAAGTTAAAACAAAACAAAAAATCTTATATTCACTGGTAATATTAATTCTTGAGTCCATTTTAGAAAAGGGGTTAGCATTCATTCTAACCCAAAAAAGCCCCTAAACTCACAGCTATCAAGTCCATTCCAAGCCTGTAGGACTAAGAACTGTCTCTGTGGGTTTCCCAGACCACCAGTCTCTAGAGGAGCAGAAGCCTGATCTCTTGCCAGCACAGCTGCTGCTCGTGGGTTTGCACTGCTGACTTTGTAGTTGGTGGCCCAAGTAACCCTCTGGCCTACGAGGGCCCTAAGCACACATTGGATGCCAAAACTCAGTTAAGAAGAATGGGCTATAGATTTAACTCACAGATGATTACAAAACCCTTTTCAAGTCATTCTTAACTAGTTGGCACTATAGCAATTCTTAAAAATTGCTCATAATGTCTAGTTCCCTTCTGTTTATCATGGGAAAATAGTGGTCTATTTGTAGAGCTCTTTGGGAGAAAAAAGTAAAATATATCTACCATTAAACAAAATGTCAAACTGGAAAGTGTTTCTAAGAAGGTTATAATTGAAAACTTAATGTAGAAAGCAATAGTGTAAAACTAAGGCAGCTTAGGGTTTATTATTTTTTAAGACTTTGTAAATATCTAAAAAGTTTAAGTTTAAACTACCTTGGGATGAAATTATAGCTTCTACCTTAAGAATTAGAATATTCAAACTACTCGATCAGATTCAATGTTCTAAAAAACTGAAATTAAAAAAATAAGGCATCATTTCTTTTTTTTTTAACATTTTATTAGGGGCTCATACAACTGTTATCCCAATCCATACACACATCAATTTTGTAAAGCGCATTTGTACATCGTTTCTCAAAACATTTTCTCTCCACTTAAACCCCCGACATTAGGTCCTCATTTTTCCCCTCCCTCCCCGCTCCCCCCTCCCGCATGAGCCCTTGATAGTTTATAAATGGGTATTTTGTCATATCTTGCCCTGTCCGACGTCTCCCTTCATCCACTTTTCGGTTGTCCCCCAGGGAGGAGGTCTCACACAGTTCCATGTAATCGGTTCCCTCTTTCCTACCCATTCTCCAAGGCATCATTTCTTCTTGATCGGATTGGTCACAGTTTTAAACAATGAATAACAGTCTGGTGGGAGGTGAAAAGAAATGAGCACTCTCCAACACTGCTACTGGTGGTAATGGCCGGGGTGAGGGCCGGGCGAGGATTCATCAGTGTAGCCTTCAAGAAGAGTACTTTGGCAAATTTACTCAAATATAAATGTACGTATTCCTTATTTACACAATTCCATTTATAGAATTTAACTTAATGAAACACTTTTACATATACTACTATGGCATTGTTTGCTTTAAACAAGCAAACAAGCAAGCAACCAACCAGCAAAGAATCTAAATCTAAAGAAATGGGTGTGTAAATGGTTGCACTCATACTATGAAATAGAAGTGAGCCATTAGGAAGGCAGATCTTTATGAGCTGATGTGGAGATAGAACTATAGAGAATTAATTGGGGAAAAAAATCGAGGTATAGGGCAGAGTGTACAGTATAGTACAGTCTATTTGTTTTCTTTAAAAAAAAAACTTTAAAATGAGGAGCTGATACCAAGGGCTTAAGTGGAGAGCAAATGTTTTGAGAATGATGAGGGCAACAAATGTACAAATGTGCTTGACACAATGGATGTATGTATGGATTCTGTTAAAGAGTTGTATGAGCCCCCAATAAAATGATTTAAAAAAAACTTAAAAAAATTAAAATCTGTAATTGGCATATTATTTGTATGAAACATAATATCACATTCCAATTTTTTTTTACTCCAAAGTTCTTCTCAACAGTTTTTTTGGGGCCCAGAAGGTTATAGTGCATACCCATATACATACACATTAGAAAACATTTATGGTTTTGTATCATCTCTTTAGGAAGTACAAACTAAAGGAAAAAGACTTATGATTATTTTCTAAAATAGGTAAATGATGCTTAGAAAAATGAGAGCACATCTCTTAACCCAATTAGGATAGGCACCTAGGTATGAGAATGAAAAGTGGCTTTGTACTGATTAGCTGGTAATAGAAGATAAACATATGTTACTATGTAGAAAGATGATATTTAGAGCTAAAATGACAGATACTTAATGAGACAGTTATTAGGAGTTAGGAGTAATCGAATGCAAAATTGTATTTTCTACATCAAAGCTGACTTACCTGAAATACCTGCCTGGTCTCTGAAATTCCTGGGACCAGAACTCCAGACACATTTATAATACGATCCAAAACACTATCCAAAATCAATTTTTTTTGTGCTGTATGTAAACTAAAATGCCTTCTAAATTACTTTTATTATTATTTTTTTCCAAATTAAAGAAAATGCTGAAACAAGTGAATTTAAAGTATTGAATGGCTTGTCCTTTTAGACTAAGACTACTAAAGCAGCGAGAGCCATCAGTAAGCAGCACCAAGACATGCTTCATACAGGCATATAGGCACATGTATACTACTGAGACATGCCTAAATATTTTCACCTAATAAGCATGAATAGAGACAAAAACTGCAGTCTTTACATGAATAACCCATTAAGCAAAGGGGCTTATAATATTTGTTGATGCTTCCAGACCATTCTGAGATATTAGAGCACTGATAAATGGCCAAAGGAATATGGCGATCATTCGATCCAGTACAGAGTAAATGTTCTTTGAGGTAGGCTGACGGACAGCTACAAACTGCTCCCCAAAGCTGGTTTTATGCAGGATACTCACATCAGCATAGTGGCCTATCATATCACATCGGGCACATCGTTTTCTCCATGAAGATCTTTCAAAACATCTATGACCGGAAGACATAGGCAAAGAACAGTCTAAGCAGTAGCGGGCTGGACAGGCATACTGGAGGTGTCCTCTCTCTGAGCAGAGGCAGCAGGAGCGGACTTTCTATGTGGTAGACAAACAGAAGACCTCTTTAGCCAAGACATTTCTATCACAAATAGGAGATTAACACTTCTTTTCCAGTAAGATCCAATAAAAAATTATTTCTAATTGGAGGCCTCAATGAAGGTACAGTCATGACCACAATTATAAAATCAAATAAACGATCAGAAATTAGAGCTCTAACATAGACCATCTATATTCTCTGGTTGCCCCAAAAGACTTCGTGTGCATGTACGAGATGGCATCTATTTCTCAAGGAATGACTTTCAGGAGCACTGACAACGTGGAGGCAGCCCAAAGGAAAAGTAGGATGATGAGGGTCTGGAAAGTAAGGCATGGGAGGAACAGACACAGAAAAAGCCGCTGTGTCCGGAGAAGCAGAGACGAAGAGGAAACACAAGAGCTGCTGCAGACGTTTGTAGGTCAAGGAAGGAATGCTTCTGAAGAGCTTATTAGGTGTCAGGCAACGTCTAAGAGCTTTGGTTCCCTGTTGGTTCCAAGAGTTAATGTATCTGCTTAACATAATTTATACTAATAACATTGTATAAACCCCCTTTTCTCTCAATAAGAGAAAAAGTCTCATAAAGGAGAAGTTTTAGAAATGAAAGAGGCCTCCGAAATCATAGATCCAATCTTTTATCATACAAGAAAACATAAGCACAGAAGATCATATAACTTGCACTGGGAAGCTAAAATTGATCCCAGGTTTCTTTGACTCCAAGTTTATTGTCTATTTCTACTACCATGGACTGTGAGCTACATGAAATTTAACATGTACATTAGCAAAGATTTGAATTCTAATGTCATAGGATTCCAATACTGAAAACTTATGATTTTACAATATGGAAACAAACATTACATATTTCACATACTTGTGGAAGGGGGCAGTTTTTTGACAAATGCCCACATTTATCACAGTTCCTACAGGTGACGTTTTTGTTGGCTGAATAATATCGTTGGGTCCATCTTCCAGATGATCTATTATTACATATCTGGGCCTAAAGGGTGGAAAAAAAATCAAGACTTAAGAAAAACATTTATTTACACTCTTAAAAAAAAACAATCCATGTAATCTGGTCTATAGAAGGCCAATGAGAAAAATAAACATCAAACATCACATTACCCTGATAGGGCAAGAGAATTAATAGCCACTCTCTCTTCAATTTCACACATGCATACTCCAAAACAAAACAAAACAAACCCAAAACACCTCACTGCCATTGAGCCAATTCTGACTATTAGTGATCTTACAGTCAGAGCAGACCTGCCTTCGTGGGTTTCTGAAGCTGTCACACTTTCCAGGAGCAGAAAGCTGCTGACCTGAGGTTACCACCCCAACCTGTAGCACAGCACACCACCGGGGCTAAAAGGTGGTGTCGCATTAAAAGGAGGTGCCATGAAGATACCTTTACTCCTTTGTGCTGTCTGTTCCACCTCCACGTTCTTTTATACTTCTTTTCCTCCGGCTCCCCTCCTTTTCTCTCCTACTTATGGCTCTGCTTTCGGAAGGGTACCGATCTACATCATTTAGACATTCTGGTGTAACTCGGAGTCAAAGATAAGAATGACTTCTACCTCTGACTAAATACCATATTTTTAAGAATGAGAAACCTGTTTAAGTTTTTTCAGGAGACAGTATTTTCGTGGTTTTGCCCACTGTTGACTGTAAAACCCTACATACTGAATACATTACTTCTTTTAAGCAGCTTGAAGTAACTGCCTACAAAACTGGATTATAACTTACAAGAAGATACTCTCCTTCTATCTGAGGTTTTTTTTTTTAAATAATCTGCTTTCCTACATAGTGACCCAATTCTAGCTGGTTCATGTTCTAGCCCAGATTTATTATCTCATAATAGACTATTAACAAAGCATATCATAAGGAATAGCTTAAAAGGGACATGTAGGTCCCAATTATGCTCTTATCTTTTGGCAGAATTCAATCCTTTACTGTTACTGTGATGGACTGGCCAAGTAGACCCCCCAGGAGATACATTCCAGTTCTCTTTTGAAACTTTTATTGCATCAAATCATAAAATTATTCATTCTTTTCTAGCATCTGCCACAATTAAGGCTAATAATTGACAAAGACAAACACCTGCCACATCCTAAATATAGACTAACCATTTCCTTCCACTGAAGAAGCAGTTATTTCCGGTGTTGGTCTTGAGTGGTACCAGGCCATATGGGCTGAAGAGGACTCATCATGGCAGAGCACAAACAGAAGGGAAAGACGACTAATCGTTACAGCTATATTAATGGACTGGCACTAATCAAGACTGAGCCAAGCTTCTGAAAAGTTAAATCACCTATATAATAAAATCAAACTCTTTCTTATTGGCCACTTGGATCACTACTATTAAAAAACAAAAGCAGAACTTTATTAATCTTTGAAAAATTATCATAAAAGGAAAATATGAGTCAAGGGAAATTATTAAACTATTACTCAGAATTTCAAAAATAATTTGATTTTACCTCAACGTCTTTGTCACCGATGAACCAGTTTACACCATCTTCTGCTACAAAACAAATGGAGAGCTATTTAATTAACTAAAATGTCTGAACACTGTCATTTCAGTTGCATGTAAACATTAAATACTAATTAAAAAACTGGCTAAATATATCATGATTTTAATTGTAATGCTTGGTATCACAGATCCATGTTAACCAATTTTGCTACCTTTAAAGCATGTATAAATTGATTACTCACTTTGGTAGTACTCAAATTGAACCCCAAGGGATAGAGAAAAATCTGGATATCTTAAGCTTGTATCTTAGATCCATAATTAGTTGCATGAAACTAAACAAATCAGTTAACCTCTAAGAGCCTCCGTTTTCTTGCCTGTGATATAGGAAGAGAATTATCTGCCCGGTGTACTCAAAATACTATTAGAGGAGCTATACTAAATGTGTGTTGTTTTTTTAAGCAAGTATTAACTGTGTCTACTACCTTTCCATTGTGATTGACTTCCATTCTAACAGTTTTTGAAAAATTGACCTTTGAGTGCTTTCTCATTATTCAGGCTAGAAAGCTAGCACTGCATTTCATAACATCAGAAATGACGAAAAAAGGAACAGAATATCCAGAAATCATTGAGCTAAAAATACAACTGTAAAAACCTAGAGGGGTAAGAAAAGGCATACCATTTTCCTGTATCACTTGTTTTCTCTTTGCACTGCCCTTTTACCAAAGTGCCAGTGGCTGCTATTCCTTAGGTCCATCCATGGCAAGGAGGAAGGGACCTATGACTAATGCAGAAGCTAAGGTATCAACAAAGGACTGAGGTTTTCTTTTCCCTCCCAAAGCAAAGTTAAGATTTCCTCCTTCCTCCTATCTCAAAAACACAAATTGAACTTGACTTGTTTCTTTGAAAGGAGTTTTAAAGAGACATGTTGTAATCTACATTTCCCCAGGCCTACCAGGAGTCAGTGTCTAGAGATAAATAAAATACTTTTACTAAGAAAACCAAGAGGCTGTTTTACAAAAAGACCAATCTATAGGAAAGCGGAGATGCTGTGCTGCTGCTGATTTTCTCTGTGAGGCTTGAAGTGGAGATACATTAAGCAGCAGCAGCCTCTATTCCCTCACCATCACCATCCACATCATTAGTACTCTTCATTCCAAGAATCCAGTAAGGAGCATGCTTTGCTGTAACTTTCAAAGGTTCCTTTTCTTTCTCAGTGTCCTTCAGCATTAGAATATTCAAAATGACCACTAGAAATTATAGTCTTAACAAAATGAAATACACAGTGTTACTGCACTCCCCCCACTCCATTTGCAAATGAACAGAGGAGTGGGGGTGGATAGAGCTGGTGGGTGGGAGAAGACTTGAAAGAGAAAGATAAACTTTTAGACTGTTTTACCATTCCTACAGTATCCAGCACTATTCTAAGTTCTATACTAATAAATGAACAAGCTAACGTATATTCTTACTCTAGAAAACCCACTGAAAAGTGCACACAATAGATTTCAATTACAGATGAAGTTAGTGCTTCTCAAGTGGTACATGAAGAAGCAAAGGTACCACCAGGAACACAGGAATCAACTTGTGGCCCTGTCCTAAGGCTCCACTTTTGGTTTACTGTAATGACAGCTGACCTCTTGCTCTTTTACTTAGACTGATTGCTTTTAAACTCCGAATCCCAACCCAATGAAAGCATTGTCTAATGGGACTCATCTGAACTTCCACACACAGCCAATTTTCCTCTAGTACTAAATTCTAGGTATGAGACAACAAAAATCTGGATTCTAGTCTGAACTCTGCTTTTCATTTACTGTGTGCTATTGGGCAACTTACTGACCTTCTCTGGGTCTGTATAATAATGGGTTACATTAAATGACATCACCGGCACATGTGAGTCTATCAATATTTCTTTCATTACAGGGGATCAAATACTTAATTGTCTAAGGCCTTTGCCACCAGAACCGGTTGCCTTCCTTTAAGCCAACTTCCCAGAAGGTTCAGAGGCGTTAATCTTCCAAGCATCTACTGTCCAATGACAGAATGTAAAATGTTAGCTATAACAGCCCTGCTCAGCAGCTATATAGCCAAAGTCTTTCGGATATTCAGGAACTATGATTCTTTTAAGAAGTCAGAGTTGTGATCACAGGCAGTAACTGGTAACTCTTTATTTGCATTAAATCAAAGGCGCTTTGGTGGTAGGGGCCAGCAGTTAGGAACCACCAGCCAGCTCCTTGGGAGAAAGACGAGGCTTTCCACTTCTGTAAAGGGTTGCAGTCTCTGAAACTCACAGGGGCAGGTGACTTGATGGTAGTGGGTTTCTGAAAATTGGGAATGGTCATGTTTTCCTTTTTAGAGCTTGGTTAAAGGAATCCGACCAAATTTTATACCCTTGTTGTTATGTGTTTGTGTATCTTCCCCGGACTCAGACTTGGCTTTCAAGTTCCTATTCACGTATTCTCTCTTCTACTGAAGCTTTCCCTGATCTCTCTTCAAAAGCAGAGATGATCCCGGCATCATTTCTATCTTTTTATCTCCCAAACACCAAAGCACAACTACTTTGGTGTTGAAATAAAAGCTATGCCATCAAGTCAATTCTGACTCACAGTGACCCTTACAGCACAGAGTAGAACTTCCCTGTGATAAATAGGTAAGAGAACAGATCATCTAATCTTTCTCCTACAGAGAGGCCGGTGCGTTCAAACTGCTGCACTCTTGGTTAGCAGCCCAAGTTTATTCCACTGCTTCTTCTTAGTTAACTTAGGTACACAGTATACACAATAAATATTTGCCGAATGAATTGATTTCTTCCCGGTAAAGGATTTTCTCCCTCAATCTTAAGTCTTGAAAAACATCTGTAGCTATTAGGCTACTGAGTATTTTTAAACTTGGTATTAGAGGTATGTATTTTATTTCCTTCATTATATCATAAGCTCCTTATGGACTGAAACCACATTAAAATAGCAGTAGCAAACAAAAGAACAGAAATAGGGCAAAAAAGGAAAAGTCATATGCATACTAATGGACAACTTATTTTTTTAGGAGTACATTTATTCATTATAAGCCGAGTTTTCCAGCACATTTTTAATGCAGTTTTTGTGATAAAATTAGGTCCCTCAGCTGATGTTCGGGCCGGCTTATAATCGAGTATATACGGTAGGTTCATCATCCAGATGAGGGATGGCACATGAGGATTTATAGACAGGCAGCTACTTAAATAGGCATGGAACAAAGGAAATCTGTCACAAACTTGTGATTAATACATCACATGGGTAGATCGATACACCACAGTTACAGGTGGGACTACAGAAACTGGAGAGGAACATGATTAGGACTCATGTATCATGTTAGACAGAAGAATTTATAGGAGTGGTCCAAGGCCTTCCATCCCAGGCAGTCAAGGCATGACGCTGTGTGACTGACTCGTGGTTATCTGAACCCCAGTCGAGTACTCTCCATCAAGGACACACCCTAGCCAGCTCCTGAGGCTGGCTGTAAGTGAGTGGAGGTAATCCATTCTATAATGCATCTGCTAAGCAATTTAATGGATCATCACAATACAGTGAAAGTTCAACAAGACAGTTCTGCACGGCTAAGTACAACTTGGAATTGTGGTATAACTCTGGAAACTAAAAAGAACCTTTGGAAAAAACAAACCAACAAACATCATTACTGAATAAGAGTATTTGGAACGCACAAGAACCATAAAAATTATAAGAGAATTGCATATTTATAGACCACCATGCCCGTACCTAGCAAATGTTTACAGATAAAAGATCGCAAGTGTGAAGCTGCCAGATATTCGTGTCATATCCTTTCCTAACTCCACGATACCAGATTTCCCCTTGGGGATCTTCTCATTTCTAATAAGCAACTGATCCAGCCGCAGATGAAGTTACTATTCCCAACTTCATCAGCAGCATCTGTTATTTCAACGGAAACTTTTGAAATACACACAATGCCACATGCAAGTCCCGAGAGGGTTGAGCCACTCTATTCACTTGCATTCTTCTCAATTCTGTCTTGATTTTCTCATTTTTATACTTCTCCATTACGACACTGGTTATAAAGCTATTTCGGTCATTAACATTTTATATTGTATTACTGGCAACAGTTTAAATAGAGCACATTTTAAGGGAAGAGTTAGCAAGTTCAACAAGGTCATTTCATTTTAGATAAAATTAAATTTACCAGAAGCGATTTATATTTTAATTGTATGTAAAAAAATAAATGAGGATTTAGCTTTTCTTTTTTTAGAGCTATAGGAGGAAGAAGAAAGAGGAAATAAATACAGGTGCTTAGCACTTCTTATATAGAATATTTGCAAAATTCTCTGTCACATAAAGGCTTTTGGCCATTCCAAATACAGGCGCATGCCTCTCAATATCGGGCATGAGGGCTTTATCCATCCTGGATTCCTTGTGTTCCCAGTTCCTATCTTTACCAGTGTACACCCTCTGGTCTAGCCGGATTTGTAAGGTAGAACTGGGGTCATGACAGTGGGGGTGGGGAGGAAGAGGACACATTAAAGAACTAGAGGAAAGTTGTATCTTTCAACGATACTCTGACTATTCCAACTCTTATAATTCATTTATCCAGCAAATATTTACTGAGCTGCTACCATGTTTCATGTACCATTATTCTAGGTGCTTATGAAATATCAATGCCCTCAAGAAAAGAATATCAATGCCCTCAAGAAAAGAATATCAATGCCCCCATTGTCCTTATATTCCAGTGGAGAAGATAGACATTTACACAAAACGCATAATACACATGGGTTGCAATTTTAAGATGATATTTAAGAAAATTTCAAAAGACTTGAGGGAATTAGCCATGTTCTTCTAGGAGTAAGATCATTCTTTGCATTATGACAACAACCAAAACAAAGTTGTCAAGGCAGGACTATTCCTAGTATGTTTGAAAACCAGCAACGAGGTCGTGTGGGCAGGAGCGAAACGATGGAGGGCATATAGGTATAACATCAAAGAAGCACGAAGGCGGCAGTTCATGAAGATGTTGGCTTTTATATCCGATAAAATGGGCAATCACTGGAGAGTTTTCAGGGAAGGAGGGTGGGGGTCTTGGTTTCTGTTTGTTTTTTCTCCAAGTTGTACGACTTGATGTTTTCAATTTTGGAAGAACTAAAAGATAGATAAACTGGGTTTTTCTTTTTGTAAACCAAACCAAAACAAAAATTCCTACTCTGATGAGAATTAAAAAAAAAAAAATAGAGGCACCCATACAGAAGAGCGGGGAGACCAGTTAGAACGTTACTGCAATAATTGAGTCAACAAATAACTCTGACCAAGGTACTTGCAATAGATGTAGTGAAAAGTGGAAAAATTCTGAATATATTCTGAAGGTAGAGCCAACAAGAATTCCCGATGCACTGAGCATGAATATGAAAGAGTAACAAAGTCAAGGATGACTTCCAGGGTTTTGACCTGAGCAACTAAAAGGTGGCAGAAGAACATTTTTGTGGGAAAAATGAATTTATTTTAGACTTGTAAGTACAGATTCACAAATTGTGGCATAGAGATGTGTTGAGAACCACAGCACTGGGTGACAGGTGAGGAAGAAGAGACGAAGAGCAGAGGTCTTGGCAGTTGTCATCAGTGAGGTCGGAGGAAACCTGGTGGGTGGAAGGCCGAGTGCTCTATGAGCTAAGCAGGGGGCAAATCAAAGAAGTATTATCACCTTTGGCAAATGCTACAGGTAGGTCAGGTAAGATATGGTTGAAAACAGGCCTTTGGATTTATTAGCAAAGTCACCAGTGATACTGGTCAGAGAACTTTGGATGGAGAAGTGAGGCAAAAACTGACTGAACTAAGGACTGAACTGGATGAGAGAATTTGTAGGAAGCAAATATAGACAGCTATTCAATGAGTTTGACCACAAAATAAGTATAATAAGATACCTTAATCTTAAAACTTTTACCTGCTAATAAGGTACCAGATGATTCTCAGTATTTGAGACAGTGAGTAGAGAAAGAGCATCAGAAGTGACATAGGTCTTGGATAAGCTCAAGAAAAAACCACCGACAGGGTTTCCTTCAAACCCCAGACACAGATGGTACAGACCTATTAGTCACATAAAGTTCAGATTGCCATAGAGCAAACAAGCATATATGGGGAATTTAGAAGATGTATAAAACTTTGTGTTCAAAGGAAAACATAATTGAAAAACTTCCTACTTGGCAATGTACCTTGAAATTAATTCTGATTTTTTAAAATACTAATTTTTAATGTATAATAATGTCAAAGAAAATATACATAGCATAAAAGGTTTTTAAAATAATCCCAACTAACACCCAAATAACAAATTATTTTTTAAGAAAACAGGAAATAAAGGCAGTTGACACTGACAGAGTGTATTCTATTCCAGGAACAATGAAGCATTATCTTCTATATTTCCCTAATTTAATCCTTAAAATAGTACGATAAAGTAGGTACTATTACTTTTATGCCACATGGATATAAAAAGTGAAGTCTACAGGAAATAATTTGGCTATTGTCGCAAAAGTTTTAGAGACTCAAATACAGGTTTATATGCAAACCAACATGTGATCTCACTTCCTTATGTTATTTCATAGTCTTTGGGTTTTGTCCAAGAATAAAGTTAGCAGTGTCAATGTCTACAGTAGTACTCCTTTTTATTATGTAGTACATGCTGAGCACCAATATGAAAACAGCTTGTTGAATTTAAAATAGATTTCATTTTGTATGAATATGAAAATGCTATCACCTGAATAAGAATGCTGGTCCTCTTTGAAGAAAAACCTAGACTGAAGTTCTATAAAAAGAGTGTCCCATAAACTTCGGGCACTAATACATGGCATAAACACACTACAAAGAAAGCATAATGAAAAAGACTGGGACTTCATAGAAATTAAACTTATGTGCATCAAAAGACGTCACCAAAAGAATAAAAAGAGAATCCACAGGTTTGGAAAAAATTTTGGCAATGATCTATCAGATAATGGACTAATATTTAAGATCTACATAAAACTTTAACATCTCAAAAGAAAATGGTGAAGAAACTAATTAAAGACTGTGCAGAGGGCATGAATAAGGCACTTTACTGGAGAAGACATGCAGGCAGCCAATAAACATATGAGGAAGTGCTTGAGATCATTAGCCATCTGAGAGATACAAATCAAAACGTCAATAAGATACCACTTCACCCAGCTGACACCAAACAAAAACAAACTCACTGCCAGGGAGTTGATGCCAACTCATGTGACTTTCGTGACTGTAACTCTTTTAAGGAATAGAAAGTGCCATCTTTCTCCCACTGAGAGGCTGGTTGGTGGCTTAGAACTGCTGACCTTGCAGTTAGCAGCCCAACTCATAACCACTGTATCATCAGGGTTCCCTCTAGCATTGATAGCTAGGTTCAAAATAAACAGAAAACAAATGCTGGAAAGGTGCTGAGGGGCTGGAGCCCTCACACATTCCTGGTGGGGCTGTTAAAGGATACCACCACTATGGAAAGTGGTATGGAGCTTCCTCAAAAAAATTGGGAATAGAAATGTCAACCCAGAAATTCCTCTACTTGTTATATACCCTAAAGAGTCATAATACGAACAGATACATGCACACTCATGCTCACTGCAGCACTATTTACAAACGTAAAATGATAGAAACAACTTAAATGCCTGTCAGTTCATAAATGGATTAACAAACTTTGGTACATAAACATATGGGAATAGTATGCAACATTAAAGAATAACAGTGAATCAATAAAGTATCTCACATGACATAGAAGAACCTGGAAGACATTATACTACATGAAAACAGTCATTCACAAATGAACAAACACTGTATGAGACCACTGCTTAAAAAAAAAAAAATCAAGACAAGGTTTTCGATTGGGGTTCACTCTCTTGAAACTGTCATTTGTTGCCTTATTGTTCAGTGAATGAAACCCAGGGATGTTGAGCCTACAGGGAAAGAAACTCTTAACAGGGGTTTGAGGAAGGGGTATATAGAGGAGTTGGGAAGATAAGACGTCCAGGAAGGAAAAGCATGTTTTGGAAAACATGTCTGATTATGGAAGAAATTGCACAATTATGTTTGACATGACTGAATTATGGAAGGATATGACCTACGCATTGGCTTCCAGCTTCCAGCCCTCCCTACCCCAAAGCGAATAGAACTAGGAATGGGTTTTGGGCTCGCACTAAATCCTAGCTCCAACTGAAGTATAATTACTTCTTACATCACAGCCCTGCTATCCTCACCTTCATGAAATGATCACTGTAGGTAAGGTTGCTACAGAAAAGTGTGGTGAAGAAAGCAGATGGTACCCAGCTATTAATTGAAATAGTGTCTGGGGTCTTAAAGGCTTGAATACTTGTATTCAAACAAGTAGTCAACTAAGTCCACATGGAAGAAGCATACCAGCTTGTGTGATCCAAAGATAACAACTCTCAAATATGATTAGGAGAAGATCAGAGCAAAAATTATGAATTCCCAATTTGTGGAAGGCTAGGGGAGACAGTGAGAGCCCCAAACCCATCTGCAGAGTATCTTGGTCAGATCCACCCTGGCCACAGGCAAAAGTTACGATCAACCTTACTATCAGACAGAGACCATTGTAATCTTGATTATGCTGGATTGAACTTGATGCTTGGCCAGTTGACCACCCTATAGACATGACCTGAATTTGTTTGAGGTGCAGGTATCTTACTGGTTCCATGACAGAAATTTTTTCCCTGGCTTTTTATTGTTGGGGGTCTTTCCCTACTTACGCATTATTAATATTTTTTTCTATATACTATTACGTTTTTACCCCTATCACCTTGGCACGATTTTGTTTTCTGTTGGGTCCCAGCTGTGAAGCACAGAAGGAATGAAGGCAGAATGGTAATAATGGATACAAGAGGACATATGGAATACAGGGATTGGAAGGGGGAGAGATAAGGTGGGAATGGGGATTTCAGAAGTAACCAATGAAGACAGGAGGGGGGAGGGAGTAATAGAATGGATTGTGATTGCATAAATCAGGGGTCCTCAAAAAAAAAAATCATGGGTCCTCAAACTTTTTTAACAGGGGCCAGTTCATTGTCCCTCAGAGTTGTTGGAGGGCTGGACTATAGTTTTTAAAAAAACTATGAACAAATTTCTATGCACACTGCACATATCTTATTTTGAAGTAACAAAACAAATGGGGCAAAAACACCTGGTGGGCCGGATAAATGTCCTTGGCGGGCCGCAGTTTGAGGACGCCTGGCATAAATCATCTTAAAGGAGATTTAACTATGGGAGTCAGGGAATGCTCTAAAATTGATGTGGGGGTGATTGTACAATTATAAGTGATATGATTGAACCACTGAATTATATGATACGTAAATTACTTGCAAATAAAACTGCTGGGAATAAAAGGTTTTCGTAACAAAAACAGACTTTGATTTGTATGGTTACCATTACCAGGGGTAGAAGGAACATCACAGGTTAGAAGGAAGACAAGTGTTAATATGGGTAAAGGAAGACCATATCCGACAAGAAGATGGACAAAAAATGATGGAAATAGCACAATATCATGTAGGTTTGACGAGTTCTGCTCTTCGAGAGAAAGATGAAGCTTTCTACTCCCTGAAAGACTCAGTCTTGGAAACTCACAGGGGTAATTCTACCCTGTCCTATAGGTCACGGAATCGGAATTGACTCGATGGCAGTAAATTTTTGGTTGAACATTTGTAGTAGAACCAATAAAGAAAAAGAAGGGGAGTGGCCGGAGAAATGATGACAAAAGAAAAAGTCAGAAAGTAGTGGAAGAGAGCAATTTTTAAAATATCACCTCAGAATAGCTGGTTGTGCTAAAAAAAACACTAGATAAGAATTGGAACCTCAATTCCCCCACAGTGCAGAAATTTTGTACTAAACATTTTATCTTTCTAGACTTCTATTTCTCTTGTGTGAGCATGCATCTGCTACCCTCCACCCCCACTCCCCGCCTCCCAGATCATATAAGGGTTTGTTGTTTTTTCCCTTTGCTGAGGAACCAACTCAAATGGTTCCTCCTTCTTCAAAGTTCCCAGAGAGCTATCACTCACTCAGTCTCTATATATTATTTTCTTATGGGTTCTAGTTTCTTTTAACAATCGCTTTAAACTTACTACCTACATTAGAGAAAAGGATACACTTAAGAAGATTTTGGTAACAAAAGCTTCAAATCACAAAGGAAGTATGTTTTTTACTTAATCCCAAATTTGTAAATAGAAATATAAATTAGTAACATATGTGAGGTATTTGTTAGAAACTTAAATAGCGCATGCCTCCTGGGAATACGCAGTAACCTCTACCACAGAAAAAGACTATGGCTATTTATAATCCCTATGCACTGTGCTCTCTATTGAGGCCAACTGGGCAGGGTTTAAAGCTGGATTTTTCCACAAGGCTCACAAATCCTGAGGTTAAATACACATGAATTAAGGATGTTTAATCCAACTCAAGACTCCATCTTTTCATATTTAAAACAGTTTGCCCTAAACAGGAAAAAATACAAAATACATGAGCTGCCCCAATCAATAAAGCTCCTGCAGAGGTAATACACATAAAGGTCCTTTCCCCTCCCCACCCCACCCCATAAAACATTTAAACTTCTACTGTGTTGACTCTCATTTCCAAAAAAAATAAGAACCACTATTATGGAGCAAAAAAGCTGTAAGAACAAATATGGTACTTCATATTTGCCAAATATATGCCATATATATTTAGCAATCATTGCTTAAATATAATTAGAACTAGCTATGTAAACAAAAAGGGCTATCCGTTTTTTAGTGTACAAACACACATAAACATGTATATACAGAGAGGAATAAAGCAGTTAAACAGTTTCTACCTGTTTTTGTGTACTTCCTTTCAGATATTGTTCCCCTAGAGTCTTGGCCTCTCTGTTGCTGTCTAACTTGAATTCACAAAACTCAATGGCTCATGGTTTTCAAAGCGTAGGGCAACGTTTGCAGAACAAAGTCGCTTTTTCTCCCCCCCCCCTTTTTTTTTTGGTGGGTACAAGTATAGGGACCACAGGAACAGTTACATTCATGGCATGGCTGGTCTACCACACAGTCATGGGAATTCTTTAAATAGAGCCTGTCACTCTCTGGGCCCATCAATGGGATTTCCTTCTCAAACTGCTGATTCGTTCAGGTACACAACAGAGGAAATTTCAGTTAACCTTTGTTTCACCCCAGGGAAAAATCTGTCTGAAAGTATAAAATGAATAGATTAAAAAAAAAAAATAAGCAGCTCAGCCACAGGGCCATTCTCGCAGTTTCCCTGCAGCTTAAGCTAACCAGTAAAAAGGGACAGTGGAATGTTTCCCTCCCAAAGGAAAATTCAGGCAGAATACAGAACTTGGGGATCTAGTAGGTTAGAGTTTATTTTGACGACTAAACCAAACCAACTATAAACCTGAAAACCCCCCTCCTGATAACCGAAGAGTCAGAACTGTTTTCTCTTCTATTACTCTAATCTAAAGGAGCTGTTTATAACAATATGGCATCCTCGTCAAACAAATCAGAGCTTTGTTAAATTCTCCTGTTTCTCATTATAAAATAAAAATTCAAGTAGGGAAGGACAATACAAAGATTCCACTTTCTCACTTTAAAATTCTGTTTTTAAATAATGAGAGGCTTTATATAGACAAGTGGATCTCGATATACAGACTAAAAACAAGTGAATCTTATTTGAAAATTTCTTCCTCTCTGCAACTAAGATAACTTGAATTAGAAACATTTTTTAAAAGCATGAACACAAATGTTAAGATACACACTGGCTACCTAGTCTTTCCTTCCACCATGATTCTTGAACTCCATGGAATTAAACAAAAAAGGTCTTGTATGTTCCCTTTATTTATTTTGTTGTCACAGCTTGTCAATATTTTGACAGATTTTCATATTACAATTACTACACACTAACTGCAAACAGATAGGGCAGCTCCTAAAATCAATAGCAATATGTGTCTTAGTTTTGGGGCCAATTTTATTATTTTTATGAGAAAAAGTGACTCCACATCTTCTTGGCAACATTTTCTTACTAACTTCTGATACAGAAACTGGAAGACATGTTCTCTTTCTACAGACAAGGGCTCACGGTCCTGAGAGTGGAGATGTTGCTGGAAATAGTTTATTCCAAAGAGATTGGGAATAAGACACCACTCAGCATAATTTACTCAATCAAAAGGCTTAACACAAAAGACGGGCTTGAAAGCTGGAATGTGAAGCCCTGTGACCTTAAAGAATTACACATCGAAACGGACAAAAGTGCACGTCTTTATTGAAATAAGATGACTTTGTAGAATGAGGGGGGACCTCCCACCACCAAGAAAACATCGAAATTCTTACCCCCTTCCCAAAGCTATTTAATTTTTTTTACAAAACAACCTATTACCTTTAAAGTACTCTCCATTACACTTAATAAATTTGTCAAATTCTGCAATTCCATTCTTTGAAAACATTTTTCAAACTCATGTTTGGATGGCTGACAGCACCTCCCTCATTTTTTTCCTTCACCTCTTCTATGTCACAAAATTGCTGTCCTTTGATGTCCCTCTTCATTCGAGGAAACAAAAAGAAGTTGCATGGGGCGAGGTCCAGTGAGAAAGGTGTGTGGGGCCAGAAGCATGGTTTCTTTCTTTCTTTCTTTAATTATTTTATTGAGGGCTCGTACAATTCTTATCACAGTCCATACATACATCCATTGAGTCAAGCACATATGTACGCCTGTTGCCCTCATCAATCTCCAAACATTTGCCCTCTACTTTAGCCCTCAATATCATTTGCTCATTTCCCCCCTCCCTCCCCTCTTCTCCCAGAAGCATGGCTTCTTTTGCCAAAAGCTGGTGCACTGAGATGGCTGCACTAGCAGGTGCATTGCCATGGTGGCAAAACCAGTCCCGTCTGCCACAAATCTGACCTTTTTTGTCAAACACTGTTACACAATCTTTTCAGAACTTCTAGATAGAAAGCTTGATTAACATTCTGACCTGATGGAACAAATTCCAAATGCACTACATTTTCTTCCATTGGGGAAGTTAATTGACATCCAGAAGGTGGCTTATCATCAATTGACATTTCACCTTTTTAAAATGAGAAAACCACTACTACACTTGAGTTTTTCCCATAGCACTGTCCTTGTAAACTGTGTTCAACATCACAACAGCTACTGCAGCATTTTTACAGCGCAGGAATTTCAGTTGCACACTGTTCTCTTAAACTGGCTATCACAAAAAAACAAGGTTTCAATGAGATTGCTTTTAAGAAAAAATTCACTGTGACCAGAAAGAACCTTCCCAGGCAACGCCACTAGGTGCACTAACTCAGAGCGAGTTGCTTGATACTCACCTAGTGAGGGGGAGAATAGAATACTATTAAAGCCCCTCTTTTTTTTGGGGGGGGGGTACCCTCTCGTATTAAAGAACCTTTACCTTTGTCAGCATGTTTTAATAACCAAAGAAGGTCAATAATTCAGCTCTCCTGTGATCGAGTTTCCTAAGCATCTTTTGTCTAAGAAATGGAACCTGCCAAGAAAGTAGACTGGCTACAAGTAGCCGAGGGGAGGCCATTATGAAATGTCTTTATGAAGTTATTGTTCATTCGTATTCAAGCTTAAATTCTTTCTCCCATTAGGAACTGCTGAAACTAATATGGATTCACTATTAAAAGTGTCTCTCTCTCTTATTAGTCTGAGTAAGAGTGGTGTCACGGATTCTTTACACTCTTGCTAGAATCCACCCGTAAAACCAGTTGGGACTAGCATTTTCTTTGAAGAAGGCTTTGATAACAAATTCAATTTCTTAAACACATACACAGACTCAGGTTTTCTATTTTACCTTGTCTCACTTTTGGTAAGCTGTATTTTTCAAGGAATTTGACTGGTAAATGTGTTTTCTTGCTCTTTTCTTCACACTCAAATTTGCTAGGGGCACACCAATTTTGCAAACTCTTGGCTTTTATGTTCTATTTATATCACCAGTTTTTTATTTCATAGGTTTCTGCTCTCATATTATTTCCTTCTTTTTTTTTCTCTTGATTATGTTACTTTACTATTTTCTAATATAAGAATATCAAGTTAGTAGCCACATTAAAAAATTAAAAACAGGTGAAATTAACTTACATGTTTTGTTTAACTAAGTCTGAAATATCATTTCAATATAAGAACTTACTGACATTTCAATATAAGAACTTATTGACAGGTTCTATCATCTTTTTCTCTACTGTCTCAATTAAGGCTGCATTATAAGTGCTCAAAAATCACATGTACTAAGTGGCTACCATGTTGAACAATACTTGCCCTTCATCATCTGAGATATCATTATCTAAAATATCTTAATCTAGGATCGTATGATTTACAGGTTGACCCCTCTCCACCCAAACACTCCTATAAATCCAACTGCTAGGCACCTCAAACTCCACAATTTCATAAGCAAATATCTCATCTTCTTAAAACTGTCCTCTCTCAAGGTTTCTAATACTGTTCATTTGCACATGTAATATATACATTAAAAATCTAGTAGGTATTTTTCGCCCTCATTCCCATATTGAATCATTAGCAAGTTTTGTTGATTTCACTTTCTAAAATTAAATCAAATTCACTTCTTTCCCTTGCCACCTCGTTACCTAAGATATATCTCATTCCCAAGACTCATAACCCAACCCACTGCCACTGAGTCGACTCTGACACTTGGGTATCTTCTACAGGGTTTCTGAGACCGTAAATCTGTATCAGACAGCCTCATCTTTCAGACGGTGTGTTGTAACTATTAACTGTGGTTAATAGCACAAGGCTTAACTCTCAATACCACCACTCTTTGGAATTGTGAAAGTAGCTTCCATGGGAAAAGGTGCAAATTATCTTCCAAATGGTAGAATATTAACATCACTAGTAGATATTAATGAACACTGAGCCAAGTGCCAGCAGCACACTTAGCACCATCAGAAGAGAATTATAAAAGTAATATCCAAAGTGGCAAGGCTCTACTTCGGAATTAAAAAAAGTTATTTTATTGGAGGCTCTTACAACTCTTATCACAATCCATACATCTATCCTTGTGTTGAGCACATTTGTACATATATTGCCATCATCATTTTCAAAGCATTTTCTTTCTACTTGAGCCCTTGGTATCAGTTCATTTCTCACCACCCCCCCCACCCTCCCTCCCTCATGAACCCTTGGTAATTTATTTATTTATTTTTTATGTCTTACACTCACAGTTGTCTCCCTTCACCCACTTTTCAGTTGTTCATCTCCCCATTTTGGAATTTTTTATACTAAAGCTTTAATTACCTTTCCCCCAATGCTTTATCAAAACCCTCTTGTTCAGAAGTTTGCAGTTATACTAAAGTGACAGAAAAAATCTCTATCACTTCATCTGGGCTTGAAAGTATGCCTAAAATTGCTCCTTCTTTATTTTTATTGGCTAACCATCATTTTGCGCAACCACTAAAAAAACCAACTAATTCATCTTTCCTTTTTTTGCCTTCTCAACTTTCTCCAAGTTCTGCTTCACTTCTAGAGTGATGCTTACAGAAAGCTACCTTTTTTCCTGCATTTTTTCTAATTTATTTTTTGTTCTGTTATTTGATGTGCCTTATTGTAAAGAGGAAGCTTATGCTGTGGCATGTACACTGGACATGCTCTTTCATAAAGAGCAATTGTTCTTTAACACACATAGGTATTTTACTATGTTGTAGTTACACTTCAGGAAATTGGCTGGGGGCTTCAGATGGGCATGTAACGCATTATAGCTTTTGTCATTTAAATGAATAAGGAAACAGGGCCTTGGTTATTATTCTCAAGCAGAAAACTGATTTTTCAGAAAGGATCACTGACATTAAGAGAGAAGTGCTTATATTTAATGGAGACTCAAAACCCACCAGCCACTCTGCGGAGAAAGATGAGGCTGCATGCTTCTGCAAGATTTGCAGTTTGACACTCTTAGAAACCCTCCACAGGCTGCTGTGAGCCGGAACCCACTCGATGGCAGGAGGAGCAGGGTTAGACAAACTAACAATTAAAATCCCCCCTCCAAAGAAACTATTAGAAACAAAAATGCTTTTTTGAATGGCATATAGTTCCTCCTTCTAAAACGGAAAGGACCTGATCACTAAAATGTGCTACCTATGCCCTTTATAGGATGGTATAAAGGACCCAATGAACTGTCACTTGCTATAAGACAGAGTATTCTTACTTTTCTTTTTAAAATCAGAGCAGATGCTGCTAGAGAACTATCAAAAACCAATTTGCCAGTTCACATAGCTTTAAAAAGTCACCAAGATAAGTTTTTAATGAGACAGGGTCCAGTTCTTATCAAGATATCTTTACTGATGAATTATATACCTTATTTCCCAATATATTCCTACCATACCTCCTGGATAAAAAAACAACAAAAAAATCCATTACCTGTGCTTTGGAAAATAGCAGGTAAATTTTTCATGAATAGAAAGTAGTCAAAATGTTCCAGACTGTGCAAGGCTTGCTGATTTTAAAAAAATCATTTTATTGGGGGCTCATATAATTCTTACCACAATCCATACACACATCCATTATGTCAAGCACATTTGTACATCTGTTGCCCTCATAATTCTCAAAACATTTGCTTTCCACTCGAGCCCCTGGTGGCAGCTCCTCATTTTTTGCCCTCCCCTCCCCGCTCCTCCTTCCCTCAAGGCTTGCTGATTTTTAAGCTTTTGGTTTCCTGATATTAAAAAAATAAAAATCTCTAATGAGACCACAAATGTTTTATGACTCTTCAGAAAGGCCCAACAGTGTTTCTGTGTATCCTCACCAGAAAGCAACACCTTGGTTCAATCAAGAGGAAACAAGACAAACCCAAGTTGAAGGACATTCTACAAAAGAAGTCTTTAAAAGTGTTAAGGTTTTGACAAAAAAAAAAACACTAAAAATTGCCTCCACTTAAAGGAAACTACAAGGTTAAGACAATTAAATGTAATCGATGATCCTGGATTGGTTCTTGGTCAGTGAAAATGCTGTGTATAGAAGCATGAAGAGTTTCAAACTTGTCCTGAACTTTAGAGCTTTCTTCCCAAATAAGGGAACCATCTTTCTATAGGATGGTAAAACATAATTCCCCCCTCCCCCCAAATTAAAGAATCCATAGGTCTTTAATTAGTTTATGGGCAATAACCTAAATGAAAAGACCTTCCTATCTAAATAAGGTATAAACTGCTCTACAAAGCAAGAGGGTATTTCAGGGGTGCCCACGAAGCACTATTTTACATATACTACGAGATGAATGGTGCCTGGAGAATTGTACAAAAATATAGTTGGCGCTCCATTTTGTTTGGATGCAAACTACGGAAACCAACCTATTCTATCACGACACTTAAGCAGCATGGCCGACACACCTACCCTTTGCAATGTCTGACAGGAGTCTAGTGTGGCGGGTTATGCCACTGAAATGCCATCAGCCACTCTGCAGGGGAGAGAGGAGGCTTTCTGCTCCCATCAAGAGCTTCAGGCTTGGAAACACAACGGGCATTTCTACTCTATCGTACAGAGTTGGAATCAACTTCCTGGCAGGTGGTGGTTATCTCATTCCATGTAATAGCAAAGATAAGCTACCAATATTGCATTTAAGTTTGTTTCTATTTATGTTGAGTTATTATATTCAGAATCTACAATCTTCTTTCACAAGATGGTGAATTTAATAACTTGTTCAATGTTAACCTCAATTTTGGAAAGATAGCTTCTAATGTGTTTTTCCTAAAAATTGTTACTTTATAATTTTATCTTTTCTGTCAATATATAATTAAATTATATGAAAACATTTTGATTTTCTACCATCATAATAAAGTGTAGTCTGACATTGCAAAAAAGGGAGAACGAGACACTTTAGGACAGTAAAAATTTATATATTTACCAAGGGCTCAAATAGAAAATGTTTTGAAATGATGATGGCAACAAATGTACAAATGTGCTTGACACAATGGATGTATGTATGGAGTGTGATAAGAGTTGTATGAGCCCCCAATAAAATGATTTTCAAAAGAAAAAAAATTATACATTATTTGGATTAAGGAAGATTACTCTGGTTTTCTTGGGTGAATATAAAAGTGAGGTAGGTTAAATCTTTTCAGTTAAAAAAAATTCAAGTGGTGATTTTTACCACATTTCTGTAAGAAGTACAACTTCTTATTATCTTCTTCCAAGTCTGGCCTTAAAGTAGAGGTGGCATTATAACAAGATCTTTAAAATTTTCATTATATAGTTTTGGTAAGCACCAAAGAGGGGTGGGGAGAGGGACAGAACAGCACTGACTGGAAGATGGACAAAGTATGGAAGACAGACCCATGTAGAGGACTATGGCTTGTAGGCTAGAAAAATAGACTAAGAGCAGATCACTGAGGCCCTTGAACTCTATGCTGAACCAAACCAAAACAACAGCAACCAATACACAACCAAACCCACTGCCATCAACTCAATTCTGACCCTACACCGGGTTTCGGAGGCTGCAAATTTAGATAGTCTCCTCTTTCACCTGCAGTCAGTTGGGTGGGTTTGAACTGACTAACAGGTGGTTAGCAGTTCAGTGCTTACTTGACACCACCATCAGGGCTTCTGAACAGACTATGCATAATTTAATATGCAATGGGCAACCACTGGAGGTTTTTAAATAAGGAAAAGTCATCCTGAGATCTCTATCTTAGGAATACCAGACCAAGAGCAATGTGGGAGTCACTGAAGGTGTAAAAAGCAATTGGTGAGGTATCTGGCTATTATAAAAAGCTAAGGTGAGGCTGGCCCGAAGCTAGTGAGATCTCACAATGATTGCTTACAGTCAATTACTGGTCAACCTAATTGTCTACCCCACCTCACCACTACACTTGACTGGTCTTTAAAAAAAAAGCTAGGGTGAATTGGATTTAGATCGGGGTTGGGGAACCTTCTTTCGTATTCTTTGACAATGCCCCCCATTCACTGATCTAGAAAGTAAAGTCTTTTAGTACTCACAAGGTAGTCACCATGATTCCAACTGAAGTTTCCACTTACCTTAAACCTGAATGTGGAAAATACAACCCTACACAGTCCAAACTAAGTCATGTGTTTTCTTGATGCTGCGGGCTCAAACCTCCTTTCTCAAGGGTATCATGTAAGGAGAAATTCATAATTGCTAAACCGATAGCTGCAGTTCTTCACCAGCGGAAAAACACCTGCTTTCTCCCCTGATGGGATACAGGTTTCCTAGGCTACCAAATTTATCCTCTACTCTACACTGCCACACATAAATAAATTCAGAAATACAAATCCAAGCGCAGGCATACACACATCAGAGGTTGTTTGTCAGCAGCAGTTACTACTAAGTGTCAGAGGAACCTGGTCTGGTCCCTCAAACCCATTGCTTTGAACAGCCCTTTCACAAGCAATTTCTTCTCTGAGGGGAGTTCAGTCTAACTGCTATGGAAAAGACCAGAAAAAAACAAAATCAAGTGAGACATGGATCTAGTTGCCACTGGAAAATATAGTACTACCTGTATTTATGAGAAAACACTCATAATCCAGGAAAACAACATGTTAATGTCATGTAAGAAAACTGGTAAAATAAACACTAATATATGAAATGTCTACTTTTCTAGTTCTTTGCAGTCAGGATAAACCAGGAAGGCAAGATTTAATGAGGGGAAAAATGTAAATATTCCAAACCGGTGTTGGTCTGCATGCAATACACAATGGAAAATGCACTGGGTTGCATTAAAGTTAACACAATTCACTCCAATTCACCAAGAGACAAGTTAGAAATCCTATCAGTAGATAGGTTTGACACAGAAACATTAGGTGATTATGAGAATACATCATGTTACTCAGCATGAGCTATCATAACCTTTGGTAATGTCATAGATTAAAAAAAAATAAGTGCATTTTAATGTTCTACTGCTACCGTTTTACATCTCATGTGCTATATAACAATTTTAAAAAGACTCCATCAAATCCTCACAAGCATCCATTATTGGAAGTAATATTATTATCTCTATTTTACAAAGGAGGAAACAGGGCAAGTTTGTCCCATAACTCGTAAGTCACAGACAAGGTGCTAAAGATCAGGCGCTTACATGTTTGATTAATGTCATCATCAATGACAAGCAGAGTGATTTTGTGTCATGATTTTATTAATATAAGGCACAAATTTGAGCTCTCCTTTCTTCAGGGTAACAACATTCAGATCAGGCCCAAGCTATCGATAAATCTCTACAAAGACAAAACAGACTGGTTGGGTTGTCAAGTAGTACATGACCTATCCCTATGGTGAATAATTCCTTACTATAATGATCTACGATGTCTACCTGATTGACAGATTTTCTAAATGTAAAAATGACTTGTTTTACTTCATTAATAATTTAAAAACACTAATTAAAAGTCACTAATGCTCAGAACGGAATACTCTGTTGGGCTTGTCCTTTTATTTGCAAACTGAAATAAATTCTATGTAACTCAGGAAAGTAGCAATAACCACATTATCAAATTAATTGGCACCCATTATCCTCTCCAAGTGTGTATTTATAGCACACACCGAAATTTTCTAATGAAAAAAATTCCATAAAATTGAAAGCAACTCATTGCCAGCAAGTTGATTCCGACTCATCGTTATCTAGAGGACAGAGTAGAACTGTCCCTGAGGGTTTCTGAGACTGGAACTCTTTATGGACTAGAAAGCCTCATTTTTCTCCTGGGGAACAGCTGGTGGTTTCAAACTGCTGACCTTGTGGTAAGCAGCCCAGTGCATTACCCATTATGCTCTAGTAGAGCTCCCTTATTGTATGACGGTAGTGCGATAATGAACTTTAGAAATTATATCTGGAAAAAAAAGAGAAAGAAATGGTATCTGTTATAAAAATTTTCTAAAAACTTTAATGGGAAAAAAAAACTTTAATGGAAATATCAACTAGTAGGGATCTATAATTTTAACTGGGAAATAAAATAAAAATTAGAAGGTACTTCTTTTGCCACCAAATTTTTAAAATAAAATGAGTGAGAGAGAGAGTGTGTGTAAAAAGATCTCCTGGTGAATAAAGAAAAGGAGGGATAAACCGCTACTTTAAACAAAAAAGTAATGTTCTGAAAGGTGCTTTCCTACATTTTGATGATCAACGTTTTGGTAAGCACCATAGTCAAAAGACTAGAGTTTCATATGAGCAAGGAAGAGGCTCTAAGTTTTAAGAATGAAGACTGTAGACTGAAAACATAAGCACTGTTTTAGTAAGAATCACTACTACAAAATTGTTGTCTTCAATATAACATTATAAACTCAAGTAAGGAAAACCTGATCCCATCTTTTAGAAAATACTTAAGAAATATCTTCCCTGAAAAGAACACTTACTTGAGTTAGTTTCAAAAGTCTTGCTTTTCTACAATGGGATAAACACACTAAGGGACTTCTTCAATGCAATTCTTAAGCACTTAGTCAGTAAAGGCTAGCAGAGTTGTGCCGATGAAGACTGAAGGGAGGACACAAGCCTCGGGGAAAGCCTGAGGATGCCTAAGACAACATGTGGGAGAGGATAGATGGTGCCATCTTTTCTCTCAAAATGTCTTTTCTTAATAAAAAGGCCTTCCAAGAGAGCTTTCTATTGCAGAATAATGAAGTCATATAATCTTGGTATCAAAGGCACAATGAAAGTTATTTATTCACGAGGCCAAAAATCAGGTTTGCCTTAGAACCCAGTGGGTTCCAGATGGCATGGACGACCAGGAGAGGGCAGCTCACCACTGTAGCTGGACTACACTGGGAAGACGCAGGTTCCTGTCTGCCACGAAGGGGATACTTTACCTTGCTTACGCGCGTACCACTGTCAACTAATGAAGTAAGGATACTGCTTTTAAAAGTTCCAAGTAAGAGGTAAAGCGTAATCATACAAGTCATCACCAGTGACTCGTCAGGAAGCTTACACATCCTCGAGGACAGAGCTGCCCTGGCTCCCTTTATAGACTGGGGTGTTCTTGGTGCAAATTTGAAGAATCCTGTTGCAAAGGTAAAGACCACAAGGGTAAGCAAGGCCTGTTCTGCTTTCAAGCAAAGTATGGTACGGTTGGAACTTTTCTAACTAGGAGACCATAGATAGACTGACATCATTTCTCCCTTTGGTGTGAGCTGAGATGGAAGTTAAATTGGTCATTTCTTTCTTTTTCAAGAGTCAAAGCCTTCATTTCCTCTAGAGCAGCTGTTCTCAACCTGTGGGTCACGACCCCTTTGGGGGTTGAACAACCCTTTCTTGGGGTCGCCGGATTCATAACAGTAGCAAAATTATAGTAATTAAGTAGCAATGAAAATAATTTTATGGTTGGGGGTCACCACAACATTAGGAACTGTATGAAAGGGTCACCGCATTAGGAAGATTGAGAACTACTGCTCTAGCGCTGGATTCTCCTATTAACACAATAATAAAGCTAGTGGGTTTTGAGCTTCTTCATATTAATTATTTTCATTAGTAAGTTACGTGCTGCCTAGATGTTTATTTTAAATAAAATTAGGAGGGTATACTGTAAAAGAAAAAGCCAATACTGGTTACATTAATAGTTTAAAATATTATCTATAAATAGAATTTCACTTCATTGCAAGTTTCTGCTTTAAGGTTTGAGGCCGGTGCCAGATTACTCCATAAGCAAGGTAACCATGGATTTATTACTCTGTAATAAATTACTCTGAACAAATTCACTTATTTAAAACACACACACACACACCACCCCCAAGTGGGGTGCTTCTAGATATGGTTGGCATCTCTTTCTAAATCCCCTTTACTCCTTCTATAGAATCAAAGTCTCTTTTCTAACTTACTGTCTCTGTAAGGAACTCTGAGAGGAAGCAAAGTAAGCAAAGGTGAACTTGTGCTTGCTTACTACCCGTAAGTTGTTTGGGTGACCCATCCCTGTTAGAGGCTGCATTTCCAAGCCATTTTCATGTCACAACACCCAGTGAAAAGCTTTCCCAACGCAGGAGGGGTAACAAGAAGGCTGCCTTCGGTCAGGGACAGCCAGCTCAGAAGCTCTGCCTGCCTCAGGTCATCCTGAATGCAGAAGGAAATCAAGACCGTGCTCACCTGTAATTTATTTCTGTTACAGCAACAGCGAGCAAATCAGCTGAGAATTTTTGATTTAAGTCTCTTTGGCCAAAGGCACAGGATCAAAAAGGGAGGATCAAGCAGCAGTTTCAATCCTACTTCACTTTTCCAAGACGTGATGCACACTGTACGCAGAAAAGCAGCAGCTGGATAGAAACTAGCATCTGTGCTAACTTCTTTACCTTTTGTGCAGGCTGGTTGTTTCTCCAATTAAACCCCTGTCCATTTTAAAACCAAGCCAAGCTCACTGCCTTCAAGTCAATGCGGACTCATAGCAATTCTGTAGTATGGAGGGGAACTACCCCTGTTGACTTTCCAAGACTGTAACTCGTTACAGGAGTAGAAAGTCCGATTTCTCTCCCACTGAGTAACTTGTGATTTCAAACTGCTGGACCTGACAAAGGTGTCACCCAATGGGTAACACTATAGCACTAAGGCTCCTTTACTGGGAATAAAAGGCATTCTAATAGAGAAACTTCCTCCACAAAGTATTGTTGCTGAGGAGAAGAAGGAGAGGGCGAGCCGGGTGGGGGGCCAGGGGGAGGGGATGTTTAAACTTGTTCTAACATGGGTACAACTTTAAGGAGAAAAACTATGTATCAACAACTGTCAAACTCTAGTTTCTATCACTGAGGACCATTCAGCTATGCTGTTAGGTGACCCCAATGCATATAGACCCTGTTTGACAGAGTTAACTGCCCTAGAGGGCTTCCCTGCTTATAATCCTTGAAGCTGATAGCCACGGCTTGGAGTGGCTGGTAGGTTAAAACCAATGACCTTTTGGTTAACATCTTCCCACCTAACCATTGCACTACCAGGACACCTTTTAAGGTGATGTATGAATACAAAAGTAATCACCAGGAGTCACAGCTAAATAGCAATCCATGGTCCTTCCCCTCTTGCCAAAACAGAATTGAAATCAGAAATTTAAAAAAAACAACAAAAAAACAAAACTCAAGAGGTAATTAAACAGATACAGAATAAAACAGCAAACTATGTCAAGAAAGTATTATGAAAGAATAGTTCATTTGAACTTCACTTTAAAGACCTACCTCCTAGCCCCTCAGCCTAATTCAGATAGCTACAGTCTTGATTGCTGGGGAGTTCACTTCCACAAGGCCCTAAGTACAGCCAAAAAAAAAATACAAAGAAGGTAGTGTTTTCATGAAAAACTTGGGGAATATGACAACAACCTCTAAGGGTTGCAGACACCACTAAGGTTAAGTGGTTCATTTTAGGAAAGTCCTGAATAGCCCACTACGAGGCAATTTGGCAGCAAATTCTTTAGTACAGATTCTTTAGTGCAACAGGGCCTTGGGCACGACCAGCTTCCAGGGTATATGACAAAGGGTCCTACTCTCAGTGCTCTGTTGTAGGTACTTAAGACCAGTGGCACAGTGGAGCAAGAACAGAGGGGAAATATGACGGGTGGCAACACCAAGCAGCTGACGTGGACACCCAGTTCACATGTGCACATCTGAGGGAGGGTGGGGTAGCATAGGGCCTTAAGAGACAGCCAGGGCAGAGCTCAGACTGATAGTGGCAACAGTGGCAATGGCCCAAGGTCAGTTTGTTCCCAGAATTGATGTCAGCAACATCTACACAAATAGGAATTCTACAACCTGAATAGGAAGTGCTGGTGCTCAGACTGTAAACTGTCAGGAAAGTATTACAAAATAGAAGCATACACATGGATAAAAGCATGAGTTATTAGAATGCTTCAAAGAGTTTAGACTCTTCTGGTTTTAAAAAACTGTTGCAACATTTCAAAGTAAATACCTACAAAGTTAGAAAGAGAAATTAAAAGCTAACATTTGATGGAAAGGAATAGTATTTTAACGTAAATCTTTGGATGAACCAATTATCAACAAAATAATTTTTAAATTAAAATTAATTTTCTTTATAATTGAAGACAGCGATAGGACACATATATAGGCACTTATAGTTTCTAATACGATAGCCCCTCATTAGAGAAAATGGCAAAGGAAAATACTTAAATGGCATTGTATAGTTTTATATTTGAATTAAATTCACACATAAAACAGATTCATAGTAGAGTTGAAGAGTTTTAGAAAAACGTCTATAATCATCAGTTAGTATACTAACTTTATATATAGCAATTCCACTTCTAGGAATACAGAATTCTCAAAAGTATTGAGAACAGCAACTCTAAAAGACACATGTTTACCAATGCTGATGGGAGCCTAAAGAGGAAAACAACCCAAATGCCCATAAGAAACCAATGGGTAAACAAAGCATAGTATTATCCTATACATGGATACATGTATAGGATCCTATACATGGAGTATTAGCTAGTTACACATTGAAATGAACTTGTGTTAATTGCCACCACATGAATGAGCCTGAATAATGTGCTGAATGAAATGTCAGACACAGAATGACAAATACTGTATGAGCCCATTCGTATAGATTATGTAGGATAGGCAAATCATTGAAACAAAAGATTACCTGCAGCTGGGTATAGAGGAGAAATGGGGTGTGGGAAAAAAAAGAGTTCTACCTAGATATATAAATAGTGGATATCTTTGTATGTTATGAATTACGGAGATTTTATTCTTTGTATGGAATTAGAATATATTCTTTGTATGGAATTAGAATATATTATTTATATACATGATGGGCATGTTTAGTGAGGGAATGATTACTAATTAGTTTTTTTTTAAACCATTTTATTGGGGGCTCGTACAATTCTTATCACAATCCACCCATCGATCCATCGTGTCAAGCACATTTGTACATTTGTTGCCATCATCATTCTCAAAACATTTGCTTTCTACTTGAGCCCTTAATATCAGCTCATTTTACCCCTCTCCCTCCCTGCTCCTCCCTCCCCTCATGAACCCTTGATAATTTAAAAATTATTTTGTCATTAACTTACAGTCCAACGTCTCCCTTCACCCACTTTTCTGTTGTCTATCCCCCAGGGATGAGGTTATATGTAGATTCTTGTAATCGGTTTCCCCTTTCTACCCCACCTTCCCTCCATCCGTCCAGGTATCGCCACTCTCACTGCTGGTCCTGAAGGGGTCATCTGTCCTGGATTCCCTGTGTTTCCAGTTCCTATCTGTATTAGTGTACATCCTCTGGTCTAGCCAGATTTGTAAGGTAGAACTGGGATCACGATAGTGGGGGGAGGAAGCATTTAAGAACTAGAGGAAAGTTGTATGTTTCATCGTTGCTACCCTGCAACCTGACTGGCTCGTCTCCTCCCCGCAAC
>NW_022111310.1:994316-1075498 GCF_000313985.2 Echinops telfairi | reverse complement strand
TGATAGTGGGGGGAGGAAGCATTTAAAACTAGAGGAAAGTTGTATGTTTCATCATTGCTACCCTGCACCCTGACTGGCTCGTCTCCTCCCCGCAACCCTTCAGTAAAGGGGTGTCCAGTTGCCTACAGATGGGCTTTGGGTCTCCACTCTGCACTCACCCTCATTTACAATGATATGTATGATTTTTCGTTCTTTGATGCCTGATACCTGATCCCTTTAATTCGTTTCTTTTAATGGGATGAAAAAAAATTCAAACTTGTAAGAGTGACTTACACTATTTGTAGTTACATCAGCCAAAGAGGGCATTACTAAAAGTGCATATTTGATGACCTAATAAAGAAATTTACAGAAAAGCAAGCAATAAAAGTCATGTTAATTAGGATACAGTACTGTAGTATATAAAATCATGGGTATTATATAACATACCAAAATACAGATTTTTCGTGCTATCTATATTTGTTATTATTTATATATTACCCCTACTATGTTTTATATATCAGAATATATTTCTTTTTTGTGTGTGTGTGTAAGAGAGCTTCATATTAAGAATTATATATCAAGGAAACATCCTAACCCAGATCAATTCCTTAAGTCCAATACTAGGCCATAAATCCCTCTTTTGACTCATGCCATGATGCAGAATGCTGTATGATCACAGGCCGGTGGGTGCAAAGTCTTAAAGATCCAATGGCAGAGGACTCATCTCCAGGGCTCTGGCTGCTTAAGCATAGCTCAAAGTGGCTAGTCAACAGGAAGGTGCAGCAGATAGTGTGTGGCCTGCCTCCAGGGAGAAAGAGTGTACCCTTTGATGTTTGATGAGAGTTGACTTTCGGCTAAAGCCTCGCCCACACTCCTTGCACACATGTGGCTTCTCCCCCGAGTGTATCCTCTGGTGTTTGATGAGATCTGACTTCCAGCTAAAGGCTCGCCCACACTCCTTACACACATGAGGTTTCTCCCCTGAGTGTATCCTCTGGTGTGCAATGAGATGTGACTGTTGGCTAAAGCCCTGCTCACACTCCTTACATATGTAAGGTTTCTCCCCTGAATGTGTCCTCTGGTGTGTGATGAGATTTGACTTGTGGATAAAGCCTTGCCTACACTCCTTGCACACATGTGGCTTCTCCCTTGAGTGCGTCCTCTGGTGTGTGATGAGAGTTGACTTGGCTCTGAAGTCTCGCCCACATTCCTTACACACATGTAGCTTCTCCCGAGTGTATCCTCTGGTGTGTTTTGAGATTTGATTGTTGGCTAAAGGCTCGCCCACACTCCTTGCACAGATGTGGCTTCTCCCCTGAGTGTATTCTCTGGTGTCTTCAGAATATATTTCTAAAGGATAAAGCTTTAAGTATTTTTTAAAGTACCTCAAACTATACTTTTCCCCAACTTCTTGAATAAGGAACCCACATTTTCATTTTGTACTGGGTCTTGCAAATTATATACCAGTCCTGACCCTGAAAGGTGAATCCAATCGTTACTTCCAATACCTTGCAAACTTCCTCCACTTCTTGAGAGTCAATCTTAGACAGATATCCATGATCTTCTGCCTGTGGGCCCCTGGCAGTATCTCTGGCCACCTTTCTTTATTCTAACTTCAGTGCTGTGATTTTCGAGCCTGTAACCCTATCAGTGAAGGTCTGGATTTTCAGCACCTCTTGTTTGCATGTCTCCCAATTTCCCAAATTTGTTACCAAAACATCCTAGATTAAATCTTCACAATAATCTTGAACTAACTTCTCTTTATCTGTATTTACCTGTATTCAACCAATCATTAAATCATATGGATCCTTTCTAATTTGCTTCTCAATCTGTAACTTAACCTCATCCTTATTGTGATCACAGTAGACAAGGTCCTCTAACTGAAGGTGACCAGATGTCCCGCTTTTGGCGGGACAGTCCTGATTTTTAACAATTTTTCCTGCGCCCCGCGGCATTTTAAAAAAGTCCCGATTTTTGGAAAGAATGCACGACAAGCTAGGGTATACAATTTTCAGGTGCCATGTGGCTATTTCACCAGGATATGAGTTTTATCAATGGTGTCCCGATTTTGTCCCGCTTTACCAATGTTAAAAATCTGGTCACTTTACCCTAACTGCCAACTGGAAAGGGAGATATTACCTCAAACATTAGCCTTCCATTCTCTCATCTGATCTTCATAAAATCCTTGCAAATCAGGCAGAGGAAATTCTAATGTACAAGTGTCCTTTTTTCAGCTGAAGAAATTTTTTTTTTTAATTATTTTATTGGGGGCTCTTACAACTCTTGTTACAAACCATACATCAATTGTATCTGACATAGTCGTACATATATTCCATCGTTCTTTTCTAGACATTTACTTTCCATTGAGCCCTTGGGATCAGCTCCTCCTTTTTTCCCTCCCTCCTCCCCAAGCTGAACAAATTTAAGAGGAAAGCAAAGCATACTGTTGGAAGTCATGATGAAACCGCTCAAAGCTACTGAAAGAAGGCCTAATAAGAGCTCTCCCAGCATACCATGACTTAGACTGAGACTCAGAACTTTTCTAATTGCAAGAAAACTTTGAACAGCTCAATTTCTTACCAAAGACTTTTTATGCCCTAACTACTGTGGGTACGCAAAATTAGTTATGAAATAGCAATGAAAATAAGTTTATGTTTCGGGGGGTCACCACAACATGAGGAACCGTATTAAAGAGTCACGCAGCATTAAGAAGGTTGAGAACCATGGTCTAGAATACAAATTCATGCACTTAAGTTGAACATTTAAGGGCTAGTCACCCCTCTTTTAAATTAGGTTTTAATTTGTATTTTAAACCTTGAACTGCAACTAGTTCCATACTCTTCTCCACTTAATATTTAATTATTGGATCCTTTTGCTGTTCTAGAAGGAGTCCTGGGGCTGTGATACTCAAAATCTGCATCAAAACCATCATCCACTCCGTGGGAAAGACAGACACTTTCTTGTCTCATACACAGTTAGTGTCTTGGAAACTCACAGGGGAAGTTATATCCTGTCCTGTAGGGCCCATAAGGAGTCCTGGTGGTGTAGGGTTAAGCATTGGCTGTGATCCGCATAGCCAGCAGTTTGAAATCACTAGCAGCTCCAAGGGAAAAAGACTAGCCTTTCTACTCCCATAAAAAGTTACAACCTTGGAAACACAAGGGGCCGCTATGAGTCAGCACTGACTTGATGGCAGTGAGTCTGGTTTTGGTTTCTGCTTTTCTAACCTAACGAATTTCTGTCCATTCCTTAAGGTTCCGTAACCCAAATGATATATCCCTCAGTATTCTTTCTTTTATTCTTTCCAACCAACAATTCCTATCTAAGTGTGTGCCATACCCAGCACTCTGAAGGGAAGTGCCGTAAAGACTTATGTCCTTTCCCTTCACAATGCTTAGCATCTGAAGGCCAGAGACTCAGAATAAAGATATTGGATTAGTACATACATATACAGCTATTCCTTCCCTAAGCTCTACTAAAATGACAGTTAAAGGGTTTGGTGGTTATGTGTATAGGCATCAATCCCTAAGAACACAGAGAGAGAGGGGAGACAATAACAGCATTTTAGAAGCTAGTGAGCAAGTGGACAAGTGATAAAGGAATCAGCAGGCCAGGGAAACAAGAAAGAATACAAAACGAACTCCTAAGCAGGCAGTAGCAGAGGCTTAGAACCAGGTCTGTTTCTGTTGCAGAAATCCCATAAAGTTTTAGTTGGCTCTGCCAGGCATTTCTGAAAGTAGGTAAACATTTGTTTAAAGTCCTTACACTCCCAAGAATTTGTTCTAAGTCAGATCTAGTCCAACCTCCTTTCCCCATGCCATGAAACTGGGTAATCATTATTTTCTCCATCCCACCTACTGACTAAAATTATTTGGGTTGGAAGCAGGGGTGGGGGTAGGGAGAGGCGATGACAGAATGTTGTTTTTCATAATAAAACCAAGATTCTAGCAGAAGGTAACTATAATACAGAATTGAAAGTGATATGTGTGTTAGACAGGGTTCTCTAGAGAGACAAAATCAGATTGCTAATCATTTTATATAGATACATATATAACACAAGAAATAAACAGTTAAATTACAAAAGCAGTACAAATGGCTCAGTACAATTCGAATGTGTTAGACAGTTGTGAGACACTGGCAGTCCTTCAGTCTTGAGGGCTGCCCGGTAGTCCTCTGTAGAGAGATGCAGGCTATGCCCGCACAGGCAGCAAACAGCAAGGCAGGTCACCAACAGTCAGTCCTCAGCTCAAGAGATGTAAATTCCAATTGTGTGGCAAAGCAGGTCTTGAAGGAACCTCAAATTACAGTGACACAGTCCACAGGTTAGGTGTCCCACAGGTAATGTAGCTTGCAAATTGAAGCACAGAACAAGCAAGGCAGCCGCAAACTGGTCTGATGATCAAAGAGCAAGAGACAAGAAAGGCGAGGGTCGCCGAGCCATTTATCTCTCCGCCCTTCAATTAATTCCACTTGTGTTTATCTGTTTATCGGCCAGGCTGGCACAATAAACTAACTACCTCAATATGCAAGACATTAACAATCTGTGTATCTCTGTTAGCACTTGCTACACTACCTTATGTTATGGTCACTTGTGTAAAGGTAATGTTATATGATGGTCATTTGTATAAAGATAATTCCTTTATTAGGTAGTGAACTACAAGGGTGTTTACCCTGTCACATTCACATGTGTTAACAGAGTTTATATATACACCAGTATATCAGTTGCCCTGAGTTGAGTGACTCACGATGGCTCCATGTGTATCAGAGTGTAACTGTGCCTACATGGTTTGCAGTTTCTTAGTCGATTATCAGGTTTCTCTTTGCAGGATCTGTCGGATAGACTAGATCCAACAATCTTTCTATTGGCAAACAAAATTACCATGTATACTCGAGTATAAGCTGACCCGATTATCAGCCAAGGCACCTAATTTTACCACAAAGCTGCATTAAAAATGTGCTGAAAAACTCGGCTTATACACAACTATATATGGTAATTCTCATTACCGTTTCATTAAGAACATTCTTAAGTGAAAATAGTCTTACAAAACAAAATTTTGAGCATGAAGAAATGAAGACTATATTGACTTATACTGGTAAGGTTTAACACCATTGGCTTGTTTCCTGTGCTAAGAAATCAGTTTTTTCACCAGTGCTTTTACAACATCAGTACAAATGTCAACATAGTGAAAAAGGAAAACAATGTCTCAGTATTATTATGAAAACAGATTGGACCTCAAAGATCCTTTAAAAGGGACCTACGACCCCCAGGGGTTTGAAGACTACACTTTGAGAACCACTGCTATAAGGCACTGACTGTAATAAACATTGAGTATATAGAGCAGACCAACCCATGACATGTGTGTGTTAATTTGGGAAGAAACAAAAAGATCCGTGACCTATAATAATGTCAATTCTGATGACTCATTAATGTGAATGACATGTTCTACAACACTGTGATGTGCGGCAAGGTCCCCAGGGAATGCTGAAGGTGGACTTTGGGGCCAGGGCGTGGTGCCCCAACACACTGGACTGGAAAACAATCCTAATGGCCAACAAATGATCCTTGAAATAACTACAAGCTTTTCTTTCTTGTTGTGTTTTGTTTTGTTCTTTGTCAGTGGTTTGTTGTTATTTTGTTGTATATTGTTGCTTGGTTTTACTTTGTCTTGTTTTTGTACATGTTATTATCTCCACAGGTCTGTCTAAATAAGATAGGCTGGATGGACAATCTGGAGGAGAAAACAACGGACCGACAGTTCCAGGGGGAAATGGGATAGGGGGAGGTGGGTGGGGGTAAGGAAGTGGTGTTAACAAACCCAGGGACAAGGGAACAAGTGATCCTAATTGGTGGTGAGGTGGGTGTGGGAGGCCTGGTAGGGCATGATCAAGGGTAATGTAACAAAGAGAAATTGCTGAAACCCTGGTGGGGACTGAGCATCATAGTGGGACAGGAGGAAAGTCAAGGGAAATAGAGGAAAGAGCTGGGAGGCAAAGGGCATTTATAGAGGTCAAGATAAAGACATGTACATATGCAAATATATTTATATATGAGGATGGGGAAATAGATCTATGTGCCTATATTTATAGGTTTAGTGTTAAGGTAGCAGATGGGCCTCCACTCAAGTACTACCTCAATGCAAGAATACTTTCTTCTATTAAATTGGCATTCTACGATGCTCACCTTCCCGACACAACCGTTGAAGACAAAGTGGGTGAATAAGCATATGTGGTGAAGAAAGCTGATGGTGCCCGGCCATCAAAAGATATAGTGTCTGGGGCCTTAAAAGCTTGAAGGTAAACAAGCAGCCATCTATCTAGCTCAGAAGCAACAAAGCCCACATGGAAGAAGCACACCAGTCTGTGTGATCACAAGGTGCCGAAGGAATCAGCTATTAGGTGTCAAAGAACTAAAAATCGTATCATTGTGTGCTCACATCCCTGATACAATTGCTGAAGACAAGTGGGTGCATAAATAAATGTGGCGAAGAAAGCTGATGGTGCCTGGCTATCAAAAGGTGGGGTCTTAAAGGCTTGAAGGTAAACAAACGGCCATCTAGCTCAGAAGCAACAAAGCCCACATGGAAGAAGTACAACAGCCTGTGCGATCATGAGGTATCGAAGGGATCAGGTATAAGGCACCATCAGAACAAAAAAATCTTACCATAGGTGAATGATGGGGTGGGGTGAGGTGTGTGGAGTGGAGACTCAAAGCCCTTTTGTAGGCCATTGGAGATCCCCTTGCAGAGGGGTGTCGGGGAGGAGACGAGCCAGTCAGGATGTGATGTAGCAACGATGAAAAATACAATTTTCCTCTAATTCCTAAATGCTTCCCCCCACCCCACTATCATGATCCGAATTCTACCTTGCAAGCCTGGCTAGACCAGAGGATGTACACTGGTACAGATAGGAATTGGAAACACAGGGAATCCAAGGCAGATGATCATGCATTTCTTACAGAGTTTCTTTACAGCCCTAAGTAACCCTGCCCATTTGCTGTAGGCTACCTGGATTTTAGATTTTTAGCTTTCTGAGGTAAACAACATTCTTCATAGAACAGGTCCAGATTAAAGGAATTGAAATACTCTGGACTTAAAAGCTGAAACACCCTAGTGTGACAAGGTGGTGAGGGCTACTGTCCCTAATCCCAAAGTTGAGGATTTGGAAATCAGTGGCCTCTGGTTCAAATCTCTTGCTTTCAAGTTTACCCAATATTGGGCAATTTAAGACTACCAAATACTTCCATTTTCTTTTCTTTTTAAATCATTATTGGGGGCTCTTACAGCTCTTATCACAATCCATACATATATCCATTGTGTCAAGCACATGTGTACATATGTTGCCATCATCATTTTCAAAACATTTTCTTTCTACTTGAGCCCTTCGTATCAGCCCATTTCCCCCTTCTCCACTCCTTTCTTCATGAACACTTGATAATTTAAAAATAGTTTTTTTCATGTCTTACATGGACCGCTGTCTCCCTTCACTCACTTTTCTGTTGCTCGTCTCCCTGGGGGAGGATTATATGTTGATCACTGTAATCGGTTCTCCCTTTCTCCCCCCACCATCCCCTTACCCTCGTGGTATCACTACTCTTGCTACTCTCGCTATTGGTCCTGAGAGGTTTATTTGTCCCGATTCCCTGTGTTGTGAACTTTTATCTGTAATAGTGTAGCCAGATTTGTAAGGTGGAATTAGGGTCATGATAGTGGGGGGAGGAAGCATTAAAGAACTAGAGCAGTGGTTCTCAAACTTCCTAACGATGTGACCCTTTAACACAGTCCCTCATGTTGTTGTGACCCCCCCAAACCATAAACTTATTTTTGTTGCTACTTCATAACTGTAATTTTTTTACTGTTATGAATCCAACGACCCCTGTGAAAGGGTCGTTCAACTCCCAAAGAGGTCGTGACCCACAGGTTGAGAACCACTGAACTAGAGGAAAGTTGTATGTTTTAATGGGGTTATACTGCACCCTGATGGTCCGTCTCCTTCCTGTGACCCTTCTGTGAGGGGATGTCCAATTGTCTACAGATGAGCCTTGGGTCTCCATTCCGCCCTCCCCCTCATTCACATCGATATAATTTTTTGTTCTGGGTCTTTGATGTTTGATACCTGCTCCCATCGACACCTCGTGATCACAGGCTGGTGTGCTTCTTCCTTGTGGATTCGGTTACTTCTCAGCTAGATGGCCGCTTGTTTATCTTCAAGCCTTTAAGACCCCAGACAGTGTTATCTTTTGATAGCTGGGCACCATCAGCTTTCTTCACCACATTTGTTTATGCAGTCCTCGAGCAATACCAAAAATAGACTTTGGGGCTGGGGCATGGCAACCCATCAGACTCCACAGGAAAGCACTTGTAAAGGTCAACAAACAGACCTGGAGCTATTTATGGGCTTTTCGTTTTTGTTTGTCTTATTTTTGTGCTTATTATTGTCTCTGCATGTCTAACCAGATAAAATAGGCCGGATAAACGACACAGAGGAGAAAACAACAGGACCAATGGTTCCAGGAGGGACATGGGAGAGGGGGAGGCGGGGGAAAGAAAAGAGGGGGGGGGCAACAAACCCAGGGACAAGAGGACAACAAGTGATCTAAAATTGATGGTGAGGAGGGCGTAGAATACCTGGTGGGGCTTGATCAAGCACAATGTAGCCAAGAGGAATTAC
Source organism: Echinops telfairi (assembly GCF_000313985.2). NCBI lineage: Eukaryota > Metazoa > Chordata > Mammalia > Afrosoricida > Tenrecidae > Echinops > Echinops telfairi. The sequence goes on along the minus strand of NW_022111310.1, from coordinate 1,066,852 downwards.
TGAAACCCGAATGAAGGTTGGACATGATAGTGGGACAAGAGGAAAGTAAAAAGAAATAGAGGAAAGAACTAAGAGGCAAAGGACATTTACAGAGATCTAAATATAGGCATGCACACATGTAAATATGTTTTTATATGATAGGGAAATAGATCTATGAACATATATTTATATGTTAAGTATAAGGTAGCAGACAGACATTGGGCCTCTATTCAAGTACTCCCTCAATGCTAGAATACTTCCTTTTTCATATTTTCTTTGCTTTTTGAGACATGTCTTAGTCTTACAGACATAGTTTTGCTTTAGTGGACAAGTGTTATTGAAATTTTTGTCTGTCTTAACCTTCATTGCTATCTTAAATGGTGTTCAGTTACACAAGTTTTTAATCTGTTTAAGTAAACATCTCACATATTTTAGACTAAAAACTTTCTTATATGTATATATGCATATTTTCTTGTGCTCAATAGTACTTTAAATTCGTAACCATTGGCTAGATCAATAATACTAGCATTAGAACTACCAAATGTCTCATGTAAGTTACTTAAAATATTTTGCAACAAGGTGATAATTCTGCCTATAAAATGGGCCAAGGATATATATAAACTTTAGATATACAAAAGAATTTTAAGCTCACACAATCCCAAACCTTAATCTAAGAACAATTAGTTCTTACTATGTGGCTCACTCATTGAAGATATGGATCCTATAGCACAATGTGGGAAGAATAAGATGGTGCCTGGCTATCAGGAAAAACAGCATCGTGGTCTTTAACGGCTTATATTAAAACAAGCAGCCATGTATGTGAAGTGTTAGCTAAGTCCACATAGAAGGAGCACAACAGCCTATGTGATCCAAGGATTATAAATAATAAAATCCAAGATGAGAGGAGGGAATTGTATTAAGAAGTTCCGAGCAGCCAGTTTCCAGAAGACTATGGATGACAGTGAAAGCCCACAGTACATTTGTAGTCACCTCTTGAATTAAGCTTCTATTGAATTCCCTCTGACCATTAATAGACCCGGAATGTGAATAGCCTTGCCCTCAGAGTGCACTGGAAAGTGGATTACTGAAGACATCAAAACTCAAACTCACTGCCACAGAGTTGATTTTGACTCAGGGTTTCCATGACTGTAAATCTTCACAGGAGTAAAAGTCCATGGAGCCAATGGTAGTTTAGAACAGCTGACCTTGCAGTTAGCAGTCCAACATGTAATCCATGATACCAGGGCTCCAGTACAAATAGAGTTAATTAAAATTTAATGCATTATCATTTATTTTCCCTTTTGATCCATTTTTATTTTTTAAATAATAGGGTTAATTCATTTTTAATCTGTTCTAGTATCTATTATCTCCTGCTTTCTCTTGGATTGAGTTTTTCTGGGTTTTGCGGCTTTTAAAAATATGATTTTTTTTGGAAATTCAGGATAGGTAAATCTATAAAGATAATAACTAGATTAATAGTTCCATAGGGTAATTAATGGCAGGGGAGGTGAGGGTAGGAGGTAATATGAGCTAATAATAATGGGTACAAAAATGAAGAATAAATGAAGAAAATGTTCACAACTCCTTTTAACATAACAACTGAACTGATCTAAAAAAAAAGGCAACATTCGCTTAGAAATTTCAGAGAGGGTACAAAGCCATGAAATAATTAAGTTTTAAAAAGTCACCCAGTGGGATTGATCTGAACAAGCCGATTAAAAATATTTGTTGAAGACGAAATTATATTACTGTGGCATTCATTGATTTAGGCCTTTTCAAAGATTCCCAAGCCACTTACCTCAGCCACAGAGGACAACCATGTACAGTAGATACAGGGACTATGCTTCAGATGGAAGTTTTCACCAGTGTTTGGGGCAGCGGTATTCACCATCATGCATAATCCATGATATCCTGGCTGTACTTCTCACCCTACTCATATAGTTCAAGTATTGTGATAGATTTGTCTAGTGACATCACTATTATTGGTTCTGATATACATTTTAATCAGTAATGTTCCAATAAAGTTCATATTGGAAAACTATATATGTAACCAACATGGATTGCAAAGGGCAAAATGGAGCATTACCTTGCATATCCATTGATATGTATCCACTCAGTTATTTATACTTTTTTTCTCTTAATGTAATAAAGGAACCAAAAGAGGGGCTTTAATTCACTTTTTAAAAATTACAAACCATCAAGAAACTCAAATTAGTTTTCTGCCTTCTGATTTTCACGCTATTGCTATATGTGAACATATAATAACTCAATTTTTACTTAAAAAACACCCAAACATGTTGGTAAGATAACTTAATTTCATAAAACTTGTTTTTAAAAAGTCATCTTGAAACTATATTAGGCAAGTGCATAAGAAAAAAGCGAGTGAAATACTTATGCCTATATCTGTGAGTTTTAAAAGCAATTATTTTGTTTTGTTTTTATTCTTTGCTGAGAGGGCTACCAGTAGGTAATTATCATATATATATTTCACATTCATGTCACCTGCAGTGATTCAAAGACCAAAGTGATATGACATTTTTGTGGGGAGGGATTAGGGGACTGAATGCAAAATTTTTAAATCAGCCCTATCTCACTACATAGGTACTCCTATCAATAGAAATGAAAATATGAGGGGTTCACACTTAAAATCTGTGCTTTGATTTTGCAAACTCATTCCATTTACCACATGTTCAGTCAATCCACATCATGTACATACAAAGAAACACTGGATCACTACTATAAAAATGAATGGATATAAACTACAAAAACATTAATGTCTGACTCATAAAGCTTCATGAAAAAAGCAATGTAATTAAAATTTGCTACAACACGAATATCTTTATTCATAAATCCTGGAAAGCCAACAACTAACATAAGTGATACAAACTACCAAACATCTTTGTTTTCATCAATCTTGCAGCTACTTATACTACGAATTTAAAATATGACATAAGATAATATGAGATAGTACAATCTAATCACTATTCATCAATTGCTTTTCAGAAAATTCCATTCTGTGTTGCTTTTTAATAGCATAAGGCTGAACTTTCCGATGGAATGCATGGTTACCAGATGCTGGAATGGTTTACCTTATGATTTTAGACATCAGTGCTTTCTAAATTTAATTCATTTTTATGATAATGCTTTTAGTATGGAAGTGACTATAAGTTGTCTAAAGTTGTTGACTCAGCTATTTTAATGGAGAGAAGCATACAAGTAGTCTTTCCAATATCAGTTGAGATTTTTCTATACATGCCTGAAATTAATTTAAGAGTATGATCCTTTAGGGTTATTACACACATATATATAAAGTTTGACCCCACTTGTAAATATTTACAGAAACCAAACTCAGTGCCCTCGTGTCGATGCTGACTCATCACAACCCTTCACACAGGGCAGAACTGTTCTGGGTGTTTTTGAGACTGTAACTCTTTCATGGATTAGGAAGACTCCAGCCCTGTCTTTCTCCCTTGGAGCAGCTGGTGATTTCAAACTGCTAACTTTGTGGATCAAAGCCCAAAGTGTAACCACTACACTACCAGGACTCCAAAATATTAGTACAAGAGACAGATATATGCTATATTTAACATAATTTTATTTGTGGCTACTAATTCTCAAACACCAATGCTTGTATTACAGTTATGTATTATGTTCACTTTCATTTAATGTTATCTCAACAAATGGTAGACATCAAAATAAGCTCTGGGTGGCATAAGATTAACTTAAATTGACTGACTAGTAATTTAAAGGAATTATTTGCAAAGCTATTATCACCTCATCTTTAATTTTACTGACAACTTAAATTCCATTTTTATACCAAATAGAACTTTCTATATGCACCTTTCTCTAGTGACTGCAGATTACTATGTTCAGATTTTGTGAATATACATAATTTCTTAAAATATTCAGGAGACAGAGACAGGCTAAAATCAAGGAATTCCAAAATGGGCTATTAATATCATATTCAGAGAATATTAAATTAAGACTAATGATTGTTACACTACTTGGCTGTGGTTCATTGGGGATGCATATTTTTACTTTTGCTTTAAGCAAAAAAATTAAAGACAGATTTTATAAATATTTGGGAGCTTTTGGTGACAACTTTTCACTCAAAGCTACCTACTGCTTTCAGATAAATACCTGAAAATTTTTTTTTATAAATTAACTTTAGATCACCTAGAGAAAAATACTGTCCACCGTGGGATCCAGCAGTTTCACAGCAATGGAAAATCAACTTCAGGTTTTTCAAAGAAGAAATATTAAATCTAATTTTATAAATTAAATTTATTTAAAACAATGTTAAATTATTTGGTATACTTCATACCAAACTAGAATAAATGTACTATTAAATAACTATGCTTTTAGAAGCTATAAATATAAATAAATCTATTTTTTTGTACTAAAAAAGGTAGGCAAGAACAAAGGGAGGAAAACAAAAAAAAATTAAATTAAAAATACTAATGTAAGCTAATACTGCCTACATATGAACATCAAGATGCCAAGGGACCCAATACAATCCTCAGTCTAGCATTTTCAATGGCACAGACTAGTGATCACACGATACTGGTGATCCTCTCTAGTTACCCCTGGCAACCTTTCTCAACTGTAACGATGCTACCCCACAATAGCTTTCACTGGGCAGCTTTCCCTTCACTTAGCTGAATGCTCTGGGACCATCTGCGTCGGCAAGCATAAAAGGCCAGCCTGCCTGTGGGCCCGTCACTCTGAACACCACCTCTCTGACCCTGATTAAATACAACTTTCAATCCTTTTTGTCCTCCCTGTTGACTTCTCCTATTAAGGGAGCCCTTTGACAAAGAAAGCGGAAGAGTGGACTAACTGCCCCCAAGAAAGGTGATGTCTGATACTGCTCAACACAAGGATTAGCAAGCCAATACATAACAAAAGCAAGTTTGGGGGGAGGGGAGAGGAAAAGGGAAAAAAATGGTTTTAGGGAGAGCTTTGACTAATTCAGTAGGTACACAATTCAACAAATAGCCATACAAGAGGCTTTCTTTCAAAGAAATAACTATCGCAGAACAATAATTTGGAGAGATATCTTTCAACATCTTGACATAAGGCCATGACATTGACAAAAAACTCCAGATATTTGTTTTCTACTTGATTTTTTTAAATTAAAAAAAGCAAACAATGGTTGAGGACAAGATAGAGGATCATCAAAACTTTGGGGAAAAACATATAAAGAAATTGCAACAGTAATTTACTGTCTTACTAGAAAACTGGGTGTCCTTGCTTGTTAAGCGCATTAAATTGACAGTTGAGTTCTTACGTCCAAATAAAGGTGGGAAAAGTTCCACCATTCTATAAAGAATCAGCATGTCTGAACCTAAGAAACTACAAGCTAAAAGGGCTAGTTTAATGGAATGAGATAATTTAATATAAGGAACTCATTCTAAAACTTCTAGGCAGTGATTTATAAATATAGACTACAGTCCTTTAACGTAGTCAGAATCCACCAATGGGGCAGAAGATCAAAATTACTACCTCCAAAATAAATTAACTCCCTGCCCCCAGCTCAGCCAACCAATAAATAAAAGGTTTGAATGACCCAATCAACAAAGTAAACAAATATTGTAACCTTGTACATTGAACTATTAAAATAAAGCATGTAAAAACAAACTAAGAATATCTATTCAAGCTCACTTAAAAGTGTAAACTCAAAAGTAAAATTTGACCATATTTATTCTAAAAATTGCCAGTTAGCCTGGAAAACTCAAATGTGAGGGAAAAGTAAGGGATGTTCTAGGACACTTGGGGAATTCAGTGCTGAAACTAGTTAAGTTCTTGCCAAACCAGTAAGAGTTGGTGTGAGACCTAAGAATGTGCCAAGCAGATTCTTTCAGAGAAGTTAACTCATCCAATCTTCTACAAGATTTCCTAACCCCTAAGAAAAGCATTTTTTAAGAGAAGAAGCCTAGCTAACAATTGGGATGGTAATCTAAACAAGGCTGCACTATTAAATGGGATTAGGATCTTATGCTTGTGGCAAGCACATGCTTCTTCCACAACACCATGTTGTCTCTCCAGGCTCAAATAAGAAGGGAGGTGTCACCATCATTTTCCTACAAAGGAACAGGACTTGGTAAACCCAGCAGGCCCAAATTCTATATATCCCTGACCATGGTGCTGTTCAAGAGAGCTACAGAAAAACAAAGCTATGCTCAATTAGTCATGTGAATGGAAGGTGGCTGGTAATGTACTGAATACATAAGACATTCCAAGAACAAAAACATTCCAACTCTGCTGGGAACAAATCCTTAAAGCTAGACTTCCTGGCTTACTGGGGCTGGTAATTGGCTCCTATAGGGAACAGGTAGGATAGATGCTTGGTATAGTGACTGGAGTGAGAGGTTGGTAATTGTCAGAAATGTGATTCAAAACAGGATGCGTGTGGATAACACACTGAAAGGAAGTGGCTATCAGTTTCCTTTCTACAGTTGTTCTATGCTGCACAAAACCTGCACAAGACCTCTCCAAAGTGTTGAAGAGCAAGCATACTATTTTGAGAACTAAGGAGCACCCTAGCCACGCCATGTTATTTTCTATTGCCTCCTATCCATGTGAAAGTTGGATAATGAACAAGTAAAACTGAAGGAGAAGGGATGCATTTGAATTACGGTGCTGCTGAAGAATCCTGAAAACCCCATGGTCTGCCATAAGAGCAAACAAATCTGTCTTGGTAGAAGTACAGCCAGCATGCTCTTTAGAGGCAAGGATGGCAGGACTCCATCTCATGTATTTTGGACATGTGATCAAGAGAGAGGAGTGCCTGGCAAAGGACACCAGGCTTGGCAGAAGAGCAATGAAAATGATGGATTGACACAGTGGTTGCAATAATGCACTCAAACCTAAGAACAATTGTGAGGATGGCACAGGACTAGGTGGTGTTTTGTTCTCTTGTACACAGTGTCACTATGAGTTGGAACTGATATTCCTAAAAGTTCCCACTACCAAAACACCCAACTTACTGTCCCTACAATCAAGAGACCTGAAGAGCAACTTGACTGAAAATCTAAGACTTGCTCTCCTATTCAAGGAGCTAAGCCACCAGCCAGGGTAGTTTGCCAGTAATCAGCTGGAGTGTCCAGGCTGCTCTGGCAACCCAATACTTGAGTCAAATAACAAGTGTTTGAGCAGGCAACTTATTCTTCCTCCTCCTCATTACTGCTATTCTGAATAAGCACATGCCTTCTACAAGCCATGAAACAAGTCATGCAGAGGAAGACTAACACATAGCTTACTCTTTGAAGTTTTATATTATAGATGGAGTGGTAGAAAAATTCATATTATAACATAACAAATAGTACATAAGAGTTCAGTGAAGGATACTATTGGCGTAAGAGAGGAGCGCTCATACAATTTGAAGAACAGAAAACCAAGGTAAACTAGGAAAGAATGCACAGAACAATCTAGACGGTGAAAGCAGAGAATTGAGGCATTTAACTACAGTACACATAAGTTCTGAGAACTTAAGCAAATCAGAGTTTAAAAAAAAAAAAAAGACACCAGTGAGCCACTGAAGTTTTACGCACTGGGTAAATGTATTTATGTCATATTTAAGTATATGGTCTTTACTGTGAGTGGTTTATAGATAGAATATTAGTACGGGTAACAGACTATATTCTCACTAGGTCATCTCTCCAAAATCTTTAACACAAATTTCTTCAGGAATATCTGGGTCTTATATTCATTCTTTTTGGGGGATGGGGCTCTTGTATTCTCTCATAAACACTTACAGGATTGCTCCAAGTAAAAATTATGGGTCAAATAGGTAATGAAAAGAACAGTTGGTCCAACTTAAAATACTAAGTTGTAGCATTACTATAATTCCACTAAAAGTATGACACTTAACAAAAACCCCTATGCTTAGAAATTGGTAGATGCAGTAATTTTTCACCTTCTAACACCCTTAAAGTTAAAAAAAAATATTGAAAAGACGTTTAAGAGATTGGATGTGGGGATGCTGTTGGAAAAAAAATTAAAGATAACTGATAAAGAGCTTTAAAGGAGAGAACTATTCAAGATGATAGGCAGACTACATTCTTTAACCCAGGAACCTTTGGATGCTGGGGGGGAAAATGACAGACTGGACTGTTACTGAAAGGGTGACTGGGTCCACCTAGAAGCACCTTGAGAGAAAAGTCTGGTGATGTGCCTCTGAAACGAAGCCACTGAAAACTCTCTAGAGCAGTTTCCTTCTAACACACCGGGGGTAGCCATTACCCAGAACCAACTCCATGGAAACTGGTTATGTTCTTTAACAAAGAAATCAAATATGACATGAACACAACTAAATTCACCAATTTACAAGGAACATCAGGCCATTACAAACTGCAACAAGAACTTAGATCAGCACTAACTGGTATAATTAGGAATAGCTTTATAGAGGCAGTATATAGGTTGAACAGTCTTTAAAGGCTGGCTGGATTAAATGCTGGCAAACTCAGACGAAACCAGGTTTTCCAAGCAGTAATATTTGAAAGTATTCAGTACATGAATACATTCTAGTATTCATACTGTAAGAATTATGTTAGTCAATTCCAACATGATGTCTTAGCATATGCAGTAGGTATCCAATCAAGTGAGTTTCTTTCCAATCACTGAATGTTCTCTTCACGTGATTCAAAGTTCTTGCAAGAGTTCCTGCCAATCACAGATCCCTGGCTCCTTAAACTGTCATTAAGTAGGAAATCTGCATGAGTGGCAGTTGTAGAGTCCAAAAGAAAAAAAAAGGAGCATTTAGGCTATTCTCCCAAACAAGAATCCCTATTAAAACACTCCAGCTCTATAAATAGGAAAGAAGCAATACAATTATTTTAATATGACATTTTAAGTTATAAGCAGATTACCCATCAAGAGCAGGGTGATGTAATAGTAAAAGCACTGAAACCAAGTGACTCACTAACTCTGAACCTAGTCTCTCAAATGTGAAACTGGGCTAATATCTGGTCTGTTTACCTCCTCTGAAAAAATACGGGAATATGAATACACTTAAATCTTAAAGCAGCTTCATGAGGGATGGAAAGTGGGGGAAGAAGAAAAATGAGCTGGTACCAAGGGCTCAAGTAAAAAGAAAATGTTTTGAAAATGATGATGGCAACATATGTACAAATGTGCTTGACACAAAGGATGTATACATGGATTGTGATACGAGCTGTAAGAGCCCCCAATAAATGATTAAAATTACATAAATTAATAAAGACCCTTCTAGCTGTAAAAATAAAAAAATTTTTTAATTTAAAAAATCTTAAAGTAGCATACAAATTTACCCTCCTATCATTCATGATAGCTTATGTACATCAAAGAAATCTTGGTGGTGTAGTAGGTTACTTGTTGGGCTGCTAACCTTAAGGTCATTGGTTCAAACATACCAGGCACTCACCTAGTGAAAGATGAAGTGTTCTGCTCCCCTGAAGATTTACAGCCTTAGATATTAAAGGGGACAGTTCTACTCTGCCCTGTGGGGTCAGGATCAATTGGAATCAATTCTATGGCAGTGGGCTGAGTTTGTCCAAAAACACTAAAAACTAGTTTCCAATAGGTTTGTATTTGGAGAAAAGAGCTGAGAAACAACAGTTTGTGTTTCCTCATAAAACTATAGTTTTTTTCAGTCTAATGACCTGTTGTCAAAAGTAAGGAAGAAAATATAAAATAACTTTTGTTTTCAATTTTTAAAAAAATATCAGAATTAGGCCAATTGCTTCGAGGTCTTAATGCGTTTTACCATCTTGGAAATGATGTTCAGGAACAGAGCACCACGGGTGCACCTAGAACAGAACAAGCATTCCGGTTTCCAATACACTGAACAAATAGGAAATCGTTTAAGTTGGAATTGACACAACGACAGTGAATTTGTCTGTCTGTTTTAAGGGCACTTAAATGTGGTAATGTTACCCATCCTTCACTGAAATGGTTTCATTGCTCATTTCTCTCCACCCCGGTTCTTCTTCAAAGTTTCAATATGACGGTTGCTAGTGAGCAGTGAGGCTCTGGAACAGATACTTGACATCATCAATTTTCTTAAATGAAAAACATCAATAACAATATTTAGCTATCTTTGCAAAGCTGCGAGGAATGAGTTACAGATATATATCCTGCCTGTGTAGTGGTTACATGTTGGGCTGTGATCTGCATGGCCGATAATTTAAAACCAGCAGCAGCTCGGTGGGAGAAAGACAAAGACGGGGGCTTTCTAGTCCTGTAAACAGTCTCAGAAACCCTGAAGGGGTCGCTGAGTCAGCACAGACCGGCAGTAAGTTTTTAACCAGAATAAAACTCTGACTCACTGCCATCGAATCAATTCCAACTCCTAGCAACACTATAGGATGAGCAGACCTGCCTCTGTGGGTTTCCAAAGCTCTAACTGTTTATGGGAGCAGGAAGCTTCCTTTCTCCTGTGGAACAGCTGGTGAACTGGATCTGTTGGCCTGTGATTAGCAGGCCAATACATAACCCACTATGCTTCCAGGGCTCCCTTAGCACAGAATAAGTAAATCGGTCTTTTTCCGTCTTTAATCACTAACAAAGGAATTAAGTTTTCTATCTATCTGTATATCTCATTAAGGCAGCAGTTTTCAACCTGTGGGTCACAACCCCTTGGGGGTGTGTGTGTCAAACGACCCTTTCACAGGGGTCGTGCGATTCATAACAGTAGCAAAATTAGTTATGAAGTAGCAACAAAGATAATTTATGGTTGGGGGTCACCACATGAGGAACTGTATGAAAGGATCACGGCATTAGGAAGGTTGAGAACCAGTGCATTAAGGTAATAGGTTTGCTGTAACACATTTTTATTTTCCTGTCCTAAATGATAAGTGTACAGTGGCCCACAGATGGTCTTGTATTTATTATACCAGTTTTATAGCACCTTGGGAATGTATTTATTAAAGCATACTCTTTGTTTACATTAAATAATATCCTATACATATGAATTACAACTCAATGTAAAGGAAACCAAAATCCTCACAACTGGATCAATAGGTAACATCATAATAGCTTCTGTTTTGGAGAAAAGATTGAAGTTATCAAAGATTTCATCTTGCTTGGATGAATGTTCATGGAAGCAGCAGTCAAGAGAGTACTGCATTGGGTAAATCTGCTGCCTAAGACCTCTTCAAAGTGTTGAAAAGCAAGGAGGCTACTTTGAGGACTAAGGTGGGCCTGACCAAGCCATGATATTTTCAGTCACCTCATATGCATGTGAAAGCTGGACACTGAAAAAAAAAGAAAGTTGGATACTGAATAAGGAAGAATCAATGCCTTTGAATGATGGTGCTGGCAAAGAATATTGAAAGAACCATGGACTGCCAAAAGAACAAATAAATCTGTCTGGGAAGAAGTACAGCCAGACTGCTCCCTAGAAGTAAGGACGGCGAGACTTGGTCTCATGTACCTCAGACATGGTATCAGGAGAGACCAGTCCTAGGTAAAGAACATCATGCTTGTAGATATCATTGGACAGCGGAAAAGAGGAAGGTCCTTGACGAGACAGACTGACACAGTGGCTGTAACAGTGGGCTCAGCCATGACAATGATTGTGAGCACAGTGCAGGAACAGGAGGCAGTTCACTCTGTTGTACACACGGTCATTGAGTCAGGAACAACAACATGTACAAAACACTAACTGTTCCTAACTATTATACATGGGGAAAATATTATGCAATAAAAGCATTATTACATGGTGATGTCAAGATATAAACAAATTGAATAAGAAGGGATTAACTAGTTAATTATCTGCCTACGGTTGTCATCATTCAACTCATCAGCAATGGAGCCAAAGCAATACTTTACCTCTCCCAGTTCCCTATGAATCACAATTTCTACCCTGTACTTAAAAGATAATTCTTCTCCCTCCTGCTTAGCATTCTCATTTACATCAGCTCCCTGAAGGCTCTGGTGGAACCCCTGCATTCAGTTAACATTTTGTTAACAAATCTACAGATCTAGCTTGACTTTCTCTTGCCTTTAGATCCTTCAGCTCATCTTTTGGGATACCTTTAATTGGATGATCTATTTGTACTTCCAGTAAAATGTCCACAATTCTCACATTCTTTCCTTTGTCACTTTTGTCTTCCTCCAGTGTTTGCTACCTAGGAGAATGGTACCCCTCACCCAATCTTAAAAGCAACCAGTCTCCTCGCTTTGGTTTTACTCTCACTTGCCTAATCCAGATATTCCGCTCTGCTGCCACAGCGACATTCCTAAATTGCAAAGCTGATCATGTCACAACTTTGTTCAGTGTTCCTTCTAGAAACCCTTAGGATTTTCTGCCTATGTTTTATAACCAACAACAAACCAAAACCACTGCTACAGAGTTGATTCCAAGTAACAGAAATCCTACAGGGCAGAGTAAAACTGCTCCCTGTGTTTTCTGAGGCTGTTAATCTTTGTTTTAAATATTTAGATCATTTTCTTGGGGGCTCATACAGCTCTTATCACAATCCATACATACATCCATTGTGTCAAGCACATTTGTACATCTGTTGCCATCATCATTCTCAAAACATTCTTCCTACTTGAGCCTTTGGTATCAGCTCATGTTTTCCTCTTCCTCCCAAACCCTTAATAATTCAGAAGTTATTTTTTCATGTCTTACACTACCCAATGCCTCCCTTCACTCACTTTTCTGTTGTCCATCCCCAGGGAGGGGGTTATATGTAGATCATTGTGATCGGTTCCTGCTTTCTCCCCCACCTTTCCCCTTCCCCTCCCGGTATCACTACTCTCATTATTGGTCCCTGTGTTTCCAGTTCTTATCTGTACCAGTGTACATCGTCTAGTTTAGCCGGATTTGTAAGTTAGAATTGGGATCATGATAGTGGGCGGGAAGGGGGGAGAAAATAGTAAAGAACTAGAGGAAAGTTGTGTTTCATCAGTGCTATACTATACCCTGACTGGCTTGTCTCCTCCCCACAACCCTTCTGTAAGGGAATGTCCAGTTGCCTATAGATGGGCTTTGGGTCCCCACTCCGCACTTCCCCTCATTCACAATATATGTTTTGTTCGTTGATGCTGATCTTATCAACGCCTCATGATCACACAGACTGGTGTGTTTCTACCATGTGAGCTTTGTTGTTTCTTAGCTAGATGGCCGCTTGTTTAACTTCTATCCTTTAAGACCCCAGACGCTAAATCTTTTGATAGCCAGACACCATCAGCTTTCTTCACCACATTTGCTTGTGAACCCACTTTGTCTTCAGTGATTGTGTCGGAAAGGTGAACATCATGGAATGCCAGTTTAATAGAACAAAGTGTTCTTGCATTGAGGAAGTACTTGAGTTGAGGCCAAAGTCCTCAATACTAAACCTATAAATATAAGCACACAGATCGATTTCCCCATCGTCATATATAAATATATTTACATATGCACATGCCTGTATTTATGAGAACAGACAACCTCATCTTTCTCCTGCAGAGTGGCTGGTGGGTTTGAACCGCTGACCTTGAAGTTAGCAATAGTGTAACCCACTATGTCCTCAGGCTCCTGGACCTTGCTTTATAAAGCCTTTCATAAACTGGCCCTAGTTTATTACTCTAGACTCAGCTCTTACTAATTTCCTTCTACACAGCCTATGCTAGCCACATCCAATTACACATGATTTTTGAACAAACCAACAGCAGTTGGTCCCTATAGTTGCTAGTCCCTGAACCGGCAACACTCTGCCTTCCACATGCATCTGTTCAGATGACTTGCGTATTTTTCAAGTTTTGTTTCAGTTTTCCCACAGGAAGTCTTATTAGATCTCCTAAAACTGAGTTAATAGCTTTTCTTATGTGTTCCCATGATGGTTCCCAGCAAAACACTTATCTTGCTGTGCTGCGAGTCTACATTTACATGTCTGACTCCCCCACTAAGCTATGAACTGGCTACATGAAAGTAACACCTCGTTTCTACTGCTTAGCAGTGTCCACCATATTATACTGGTTGTTGTTGGGTGTTGCCGAGTTAATTTTGATCATTAATGACCCCTATATGACAGAGTAGAACTACTCCACAGGGCACAGGGTTTTCTTGGCTATAATCCTTATGGAAACAGAATGCCAGGTTTTCTCCCATAGAGCCACTGGGTGGGTATGAACCATCATCCTTTGCTTAGCAGCCAAGCACTTCACCACTGCCATCATGGCTCCTTCGTGATACTGGGATGTGCTAAAAAGGTAATCTGTTGAAGTGAATTTGACTTATTGTTCATTGTTATCCAAGAAATTATTTGTTTAATAATTACTAGAGGGGACAGGTGTGGTTTAGTGGTAGAATTCTCACTTTTCATGTGGGAAACTGAGGTTTAATTCCTGGTCAACGTACCTCAAGCATAGCTACCACCCATTTGTCTGTGGAGACTTATATGCTGTTCTCATGTGGAATAGTTTAGGAGCTTCCAGATTAAGGCAGACTAGGATGAAAGGGCTGGTGATCTGATCTACTTCCCTTAGCCTCCGATTCCCCAAAAGATTAACCCACAAAAGCCCTATAAATCACAAAGGCCCAACCTTGTTACACATGGGGTCACCATGAGTTGGGGGACTAATTGAGAGCAGGTAACAAGAGCAACAAGAATTTATACTGTCTATTAGCGTTATCCCTAAAAACGCCTGAATTTTTAATTTCAGGGAAAAAATTTTTTTTTGTTTTTATTCTTTACTTTCATAGTTATCAATATATATAACAACCAAAATATATAGCGTTATGCATTTGTACTAATAAAGTGCGACGATTTCGTCAACATTGTTGTCGGTTCCAAAAGCTTTATAATTTTGGTACCAGATACGTTTTAATTAAATGTTACGAAAACGTCACGGTCGGCATTATAGGGTTAATTGTTTACATGTCAAATCTTCTCATCTCCTTATTTCAATCTGTTAATTGAAAAAAAAAATAGCTACTTCCCAAACTGCTAGAAGGCAGAATACAGAACATTAAACAGAAGCTGTATATTATTCTATTGGAGCAGTCAGAGGAGGATGTCAAGGACTAAACCCAATGACATTTTGTTGTGCTGTTGGAGTTGTGCCAAATATAAAAACATACTTCTCTATTTTGCATTCATTATCTGGCTTATATATCAATGCATTAAAATGATTTTTTTCTTCAAAGGTTAATTAAACTTTTTTTGGCGGGGCGGTCTTACAAACCTAATCGCTTTCAAGAAGAATGAATCTCCAATTTTATACTGTAAAATCAGGTTGAAAATAGAGTTTGCTAAACAAAGTCACCTTATAGACTTTTCTCCTAAGTGAGGTATATTTATCATGCTTTGGTGAACTTCTTACTGGAAAACTAGCTACTATAAGTTATTCAATAGCACCAATGCTCCCTCCACTTCCCCTCCTCAATACTCACTAAAAGAAAAAGAAAAATCCAAGTATGGACTTTGTTGCACAGTGAATACTTTAGGTCGAACAGAGCAGGCCTTCCTGCTCATTCATGGCAGAATCCTCACAGTAGAGCCACAGGTAATAAGCAGAGCAAAACACACCCACGCAGGCCTGTATTTCAATAAAACAAAAAAGGATAGGATTATTTGAGTTTTAAAAGGGAGAA
Source organism: Echinops telfairi (assembly GCF_000313985.2). Classification (NCBI taxonomy): domain Eukaryota; kingdom Metazoa; phylum Chordata; class Mammalia; order Afrosoricida; family Tenrecidae; genus Echinops; species Echinops telfairi. The sequence goes on along the minus strand of NW_022111310.1, from coordinate 1,051,311 downwards.
AAAAAAATCTTGGCAAAAGAAACCCCCTTTCATCAAATTCCAACTTCATACACGCTGATTACAGGTCTCCTTCATACTCCAAAAAAGCGTACTGTAAGTCAAATATATTTTAATACAAGAACTATCTTTTTAAAGAATTTGCATGGGTAAGTTACTTTAATAACACTCACTTATACACTGAATTACTTTTCAAAACCACTCTACCTAAAAAAGAGATATGATTGTATGTTGGTGTATTTTGTAAAATTCCAAATTTTTCTAAATAAGAATTTGTTTTTATTGAAAAATTGTAGACTAAGGCATCATTCATTTATTTATTTACTTGTTTTAACGAAGACATTCAGCCCAATGAAAGTTTGCTTCCTGGTACTCAACTCCATAAGTACTTGACCCGTACCACAAAGCTCAGGCTATCTTTGCAAAATGGCTAGTGTAACTTGCACAAGGACTAAGAGTGTAAATCAAGCTGAGCAGCAACCATATGGCACTACAAAGCACCACTGCGAGACAATAGGCATACCTAAAGCTATTTAATTTAATTAAAGGTACATCTTTGTTGGTTAATGGATGGCAAAAGGAATACAGTGACAGTTAAGATGTACAAGATAAGAAATGTGGAGTCATAGTATGGCCATGCCCTCACACTATACAATTTTATGGTAAACTATTAACACTATACAAAGAATCCAAACTACTGGTATGATTTTCTTTGTGAACTAACTAATGCAAACATTGGAAGCCATGCCAGATTAACGTTAATGTTTCCATTTGAACGTTCATCAACTTGCTGATATAGTTGTACAGTGAGGATTAAAAAGGGGTTTCAGAAACCTGTCTGGACTATGTTTTGGTGATGTTCTTTTCAAATCAACCATGTCTGCAAAGCAAGCACGCAGACTCCTGCAGCACAGTGCAGTCTGAGAGCTGTTCCATAGCTTTCTAAGTATGCGTATACGGACGGGGCTACGCAGTCAGTTGTAACCCTGACTGTACAGGTTTTGAACACTGCCTAGTGCTTTTAGTGGTGCTTACAATTTCAAAGTACATTATAAGATGGTACGGTTTCTTTAAAAGAGGAAAGTAGCAAGATGCAAATTTGGTAGCCCGCTCCAAAATAAGCCAATTTATAACTCCTTTAAAATAGCAAGTACTTAATGCCAGCAATAAAAAATGCTGAAATAATTTCATAGGTCAGATAACTTAGTGACAATTTTTATACAAAGGTCTAGAATTTTTGAGGGCCAAACTTACATCTTAAAAACCTGTTTTCATAATGTGCTTAAATTTTCTTAGACCTATGACATCACACTGATATAAACAAATATATATGAATTTCAAATGGATTATGTACCAATTATTTTAACAACTATGTTGTTTGTATGCCAGAAACTTCACTAAGAAATAATTTAAAATTCCACTATAATTCTTTCCTTACGTTTTGGTTAAGAAGTTTAAATGTCAATCATAATAATTTTAGCATGTTTACTCTCTAAAATGAAATACACTTTTACAACATAGGAGGTAAATATTCACAGATGATGCCAGGCTTATTTTTCCAACATAGTATGTTAACAGCCAAGTTTGACAGTGAACCTGGCTTTCCTTGATGCAACACTATTTAGTGTGCTGATTCAATGAATAGGTTGCTGGAGTTCAAATGTAATTTTATGCTTTTGTTTAAACATATGTAAATCTTTTAATTTGAAAGCAATTCTTAATAGATAAAATTAATATGTAAATGTAAACTGTAAATATAAAATACGCAATTTGAAATCACTTGAGGCAGCAAACTCTAGACTTCCATTAATATCTCTGCAACAATTAGAACATGTTTTTAATAATAGTTTCACTATGTCATCCTGTCATCTTGGCTTTATTGAATTAATACAAAAAATGTGCCATTAGGAAGAAATTTAAAATCACTACATACATAAAATAAAAAACTTGATATATGTACTTTATATTATATAGTATTAGCAGTCAAAATAGCCAGGGAAATACATGTAGAGTCCAGGAATGATTAAGCTTACCTTTGTTACTCTGAGATCACTATTCCAAGCACTATGGGGAGTAAGGAAGTGGCCCATACATAAAGGATAGACATGATATACCTGAAACACAATGGATCCATTGGTAACTGCAGTCAAAGCATCACATACACTTTTCCACGGGCCATCGGTGTGAAAGAAAAATTCCCTGCTTTTAGCATCATTTGGCAGAAATCTAACCAATAAAGAATTCCACCTTTGTTTGGAAATTTTAATCAACTATATATAAATTATAACCCCCAAAAGTTGAATGCCAATCGTCTTAATAATTTAAACAAATAAATTGTTATCATCCTGTTTGGGGCAGACAAATATTTGGAGCGCAGTAGATACTCTCTGCACTTATCCTGCAACAAAAGCACACACTTCCCACCCCTCACATTTTAATTTATTTATCTTGATAGGTGGGAGAAAAAGTAACAGCTAATGAAACATGTAGACACTGTTGAATTGTATGCATTGCAGTGTCAATTCTCGACACCAAAATGAGCAAAAAGTAAACCAAAAATACCGAAGCAAGATCAGAAAATTTATCAGAAATAATAAGATAGAAATTCAACCCTTGTTTTAATATTTTTAAAAGCACAATGCTTCTGGAGCTGGAAGGAGGTACTCTGAATGGTTCTAAGCTGATGAGCCACAGGCTCAGAAGAGCTCTATTGATATTAGCCTCCTTCATTAGGTAGTCAGCATCTTATTTATCTAACCCTGGGGTTAGACATTTTATTGCAGTAGTCAATTTGGAAGTTATAAAATTCTTCTGTGGGGGATTGTTATTGAAGGGAGGGAGGGGGAAGGCAGCTGAGAAAATCAGTGAAATCTCCAGAATGAGCAGCTTGGCACTTCAGTATCTCACTGGGCACCCAGGAAAGCAATACTATAGAAAGCAGGTTACCGTTTATGATAGTTGTATTTTCTGTGTTATCTAGAGAAAAACAGGTTCATCCATGCAAAATGGACTGTTTTATAAGATACTGCTGCTAAAATGAAAGACTTTTCAAAAGGAAAAAGTGATTATTCCAGATGAAATGAGGAGCTCCAATGTCAACTGTACTTCCTGAATCAGCAAAAACCAAAGCTTTACTCAGAATAGGAAATTGGAGATTTTCTTTTAATTTACATATCTTTTTTGCTGAGTATGTTTTAGCTGAAATATGAGCGAACTTCTAAGAGACAGCACTTCTCATTTCTAACCAGGCTTTTGCTATGACATTATAAAACACCACTACTTGGAACTAAGAATACATGAATTTTACTAACACTAATAGAAGAACTGAGAGTTTAAATTAGAAATAGCTTTCCATTTGTAGCACTTTGTTATACACTCATTAGCCAGGCCAATCCTAGACTTAATACTCAGCTAGTTGGTAAAGGAAAGAAAAAAAAGTTAACATTGGGATACAGCGAAGTAGCTGAAGGTTTGACATAGTATAAGCAAAATTCATACATGAGCAAACAAAAGAAAAAGAAAAACATCTTTAATCCAGATACTTTGTCATATGCACATACTTATTATATGCATTAACTCTTTAACAGAATGAATGAGGGGTCCAAGTGCCTTAAGAAGCTAAGATAAATTTTAGAAATAATTCAATTAAACGTATTATTTCTTTTCTTTTTTCTTATTTAGAGACCACCGAAGGGGTGCACCATTCCTGGAAGTACTGCAATACCAGGTCAATGCGTGGAGTGGACGGAGCAAGCTCCTATTCCATCTCCCTGCTCCAAAAATCCATTTAATATATTGTCCTCGGATAGAGGACGTATCAGATATTAAACTGATAAGAACAGATACTATACTTGATCTTAGCCAAAAGGCCGAGAAGCGATTAAACGTATTATTTCTTAAGAGGAAATTTTATTGAATACTTTATGGCTTTGTAATATTTTAGTAACAGTATCATTATTAAAAATCTGAAAGTATATCTAAATTGTAAGCAAATATCTCTCTAGGCTTTTTCCCATGTACCATATCCCTTTATCTTATATAAATTATACTTTTTATCCTACTTGGATTTCTTTTTTTGTAACAATTTTAAACAAAAAAGGGTGACCAATTAGCTAGAACAATAAATTTGTCTACTTCATTTATTTTGAAAGGAATTATGTTATCTATCAATCCCAGTCTTCCCGTCCCCCTTTTGCTACTCCTATAGCTTCTTTTTCCTATCTTAGGGCTTGTAAAGCAATGTGATTTTTCTCTGTGTTTACATTATTTGTTGAGTGTGAAAAACACTGCCTTTGATTTATTCTTAAGTAACACAAAAATATATTTATTTGTAAACCTCTTAAACATCAATACTTTTTCTTTAGCTTCTATATAATACTTAACCAGAAATTTGCCATTAGTCATAAGTAAATCAGACTGAAATTGTTTTATCTGCCTGTATAATACAATTAACTAAGCATAACAAACCTGCTAACATTTTATGTTACTTATAATTTGGATAATTATCTCTTTTTAATTCGTATAAAATGAGACACACAAGTCTTTAAAATACATATAGAAATGTGGCATCCTGGGAAACTTGATTGAGTTTGTAATAATCTAAAGTAAAAAGTATACTGAACTGATTAACTATGAGAAAATTGAGAGGGCCTCAACTAGCCTTTAGAAAACAAAACCCAATCATCGAAAATGGTAGGTAAATAGAAGATTTTTCAATACTTGTTATCTACCCACAATAAGCCACTTACATACCAGTCATATTCACAGACTCAGGTGTATACTGTTAGACATATTCAAGAACCTTTAGACCCTGAAACTTTATCAGCTCCTTACTATCTTCCAAAGGTGGGGAAATTAAAATCTAGGGCTTACGTTGATTGTTATTCTCATCATTGGTTTTCAATATAAGAATTTGCTATCTAAATGCCAGGACAGCTTATATTTTTAAACAACTATTAGCTTAATTCTGTTAGTTCTTGTAAGTAAAAAACAAACCTGAAAAGCTGACTTCTGTCACGTCATAGTGCTGGCAACACGCTTCAATATAGTATGCCTCCTTCCTATTTTGATACCCAGGGAAACTGTCAAATGTTTATTTTAATGTCTACTGACCATATCTTAATGGCTCGCACATGTTTCCCTTCATTATTAGTATTTTTAAAGAGCCATAAAAATAATTTCTTTATTCTAAAGCATTATAAATTAATTTCACCCTGAATTAAAGGTACAGTTGAAGCATACCACAGTTCAAAAGGCAAGCTGTACCGCCCCCACTCCAAAGCAGTTGTTTAAAACACCATGGCTATGTGATGTAGAAAACCAATTCACCCAACATTTCAAGGGTTCATGTAGGCCAACTTTCTTAAGCCATCCTATGATGAAACGTAACTCTTTCAGCAGTGTACAGAGGCTTAAGAGATGGCCAATTAAAAAACTGACAATGCTGTGGCCCAGCTTTATAGAATCTGGTTTTCATAGACTGACCTGAAATATATTCGCTGTTTTCTATGGCAGTGTTCCACGCTGAAAACCCTCCCTTTCTGCCTTTGTTCAGCTCTTTGGCTAGCAACCATGCTTTCTTTGGGTTCAGCCTCTTAAAAAGCTACAGGACTAGAACATGAGGGCCATTAAGGTCTACAAGGTAGAAGAACACACCAACGAAGCAGCATCACAGGGCAAAGAGCAAAGGCATGACAATGAGGGTCTAATTCCAACAACAAAAGTCTCACAACAGTCATAACGATGCAAAATATTAAGCACTAAGGATCCCAAGAAAGGCTATTTGCTTTATATTAATATTTAGATGATATTCTTGTTTAAAAGAATAAAAAATTTTGAGATTAATTTAAAATACAAGTGAAGTCTGTCTTGTAGCATACAGTAACACAATGACCTATTAACTAGATACAAGACTTTGTGTGTGTGCATGCGTGTGCGTACATGCTGCAACTTCTTGGCTTTTCCTAATAATAAATGTCTTTTAATACACATAGACACCGATTTCACCAATTTGTTATGTTGTTCTTAAAATTTTAAAGAAAACCTTACCACAACTATAAAAAATCCTAAGCCACATGACAGAAAGAAACATCATGGAAAGTAACCATAGAATCGGTTTCCCTTTGAATCCTAGGAAAAAAGAACAATTTCATAATTATTTCTAGGCAACTTTCCCTGCCATAGTTTTTCCTACTACCGTTTCTTATCAATAATGTAACTGTGGACCAAGATTGCTAGATATTAAGGCAGCTACTATTTCTTTTTTCAGTTTTTATTGCAACTATAATGTTAATTGCTGCCATCACATTCATTGTCATACCAATCTTGTAGTGGGGCAAATGGGATTTTGAGGATTTCGAACACAGAGTAAAATAGCTGGAATGATCAATCAGGTGAGACACAAGCTTGTGAATAATAGCAAAATGAAATTTGATTTCATTTTGCCTTTCATGGGCCATCTTACAAACAGGTGGATTATCAGATGAATGGGATAAAGTTTATTTCGAAGCAGTTCTCTGGTAACACACAAAAACTTTTTTCCCTAAGCTGGGGTTTCTTCTTCCATCTCTACTCAAAAAATATTTGGAGACAAAGACATACAAAAAGAACCAAAATATAGATCTGTTGATGAACAGAATATATTTCTGTTAAAGGAAAGAAAAAATATTTAGCAAGATAGCATAATCTAAACCCTTTATATACCTACATATCATAGCAAGTTAACTGTCCAAGAACACTAAATCATCTCAGATAAACACACGAGTTACTACTTCATTTTACTCTGTCTTTTAACAAAAGTAATGTTACAAAGTATTAACACAAGGTCACTGACAAATCTGATCAGGGAGGACAGGATCAATCCTGATTTGTCAGAGCAGATGCCAGGAACAAAAACCCCTCCTTTGCAGAGGGCCAATCTCCAGGACAAAGAGCATGGCAGAGAGAAGACAAGGCTGATAATGCTGTTTTCTGATCAAGGTTATTGGGAAAATTTTCTTTTCCTGAAAGCTAAATATTTTTGTATATCTTTAGGGAACATAATCTTGTCTACTCACAGGGTTTGAAAACACAAATGAGAGACAGGAAAGAACTTTGCCAACTACCAAGAATTACACCTGTGAAAGCCTATAATCATCCCAGGTTTCCGTTACGTCTCTCCTAGCATGCTGTAATTCAAACAACTAAAAATTAAATTAAATTATTCCAACAATCTAGTGCTCGTAAGGCCTGGCTGAAATATCTCCTTCATGAAGCCTTTACATGCTTGCTGAGGATAAAGCGATTGCTCTCTCCTCAATGAATTCTTTATATTAGGATGATATGTGTGTGTGTATATAACTCTTCTGTAAACTAAAGGCTCCTTGAAAAAAGAAACTGCTTTATCACTGTGTCTACCATGATATCGAGAAGCTAACAATTGACGGATTATTTGAATCGAGTACCACATCCTCAAATAGTTCACTTGCCCTTCGTTGGAAAAAACAAGGTAAATACAGGACAGAGTCACAGGTGCAAAGTGGTTTCACAGTCTGTGTAAGGAGGTGGAAAGCATAAATAAAAATCATTATCAGGACGGTTTTAAGAAATAATATCTTAAATGTGTAGTCAAGAAGCAAGATGGGGAAAGGAGAACATACAGTAGAAAGAGAAGCAGGATCTATTCAGGAACACTTAGATCTTGCTAGAAAGAGAACATGTCAAGTAATTCCCATCAGAGCACGTGAATTTAAAAGGAATCTGGCTAACTGAAAATATTTCAAAGATTTTTTTTAAAGAATTATGATAGAAAACTAAAATACAGAGTCCCTTTTTGGTGCAGTTAATGAGCCTAAGTGCTAGCTGAAAGGTTGGGGATAGCAGTCTACCCAGACACAACTCACAAGAAAGGCCTGGCAAGCAACTTAACAAAAAAGTAGCTGAAAAGCCTACGCCTGCACAGTTATGCTCTGACACACACAGGGTTCCCATGAATTGGAACTGATTCGATGACAACAAGTTTGACTAACACTAAAGTATAATCTGCAGAGGATATATTCCTTCAAGGTATATAAAAAGGTAAAGGCATTTGAAATTCATTTTTCAAGGGCAAAGGGATCTCTTGGGCCTTATTGGGTTCTCTTGTTGTCGTCTTTTAAGGAATTCCCAGTTGGGTGGGTGCTTGATCTAAAAATTCAAGTATGTTTTCTTCATAAAACTGCTATACAGCTTGACTAGTACTGGTTTCCTATTAGAAATGCCCGTCGTTAGAGGACTTTCTTCAACAGGCTACAATGGGAGGAGCTGTAAAATAGTCACTGGAGGAAATTTCTGAGATAGGCACCCTCTTGAAGAAGTTCAAATTGAAAGCATTTGAGTGAAAGCATGTCTATGAAACAACTCAAAGACAAGAAATTATGAGGCTCAGGAGATGAGGGATGTTTCTGAAGCAAAATGTAACAACTGAAGTGGAACTGATAAATGATTTTTCAACTTAGCCTTTCATCCTTCTAAGGTAGATAAATTGAGTAGCTTGCTCTGTGCCATGCATGGGTCTTCCAGATGAGGTTTGTTGCATGCTTTGCATCGGCATTAAAAAAAACCATAGCACTTTAGATAAATAAAAAGTAGGGAGATACTCCGTGAGCCTTGGCTAAAATATGTTTTACAATACAAAATGGTGTTCCTGGACTTGAATAAATCCTTCAGCCTAGCTAGTTGGTATACTGACAAAGTTTGGAAGAAAAAAAAAATCACTTTACAATTGTCTTGAAAGCTAGTTCTAAATACAAGTTATTTTTAAATTTAACATCCTTTGAAAATATTTAATAACTGCAGATGAAACATTATGGCTCATATTAACTGTTTCATTATCTGTTGAAAGAATGGCTAAAATATTTTCATATAGTTACCCCAAGAAACTTCAGTGACAAAAACAAAAGCTCTCATTCTCTGAAGCTTTCCAAAAGACTAAGTATATTTCACTTTTTAAAATGTATTGAGTATACAGTGTACATCAACAGGATTTCTGCATTGGATAACATATGTCCTAACTAGATTTTGGCCTTATTGTATTTTATCTGCTGTTTTTCTTAGTTTTCTTCTAGTATCATGGCATTTTATTGGAAAATTCTGCAATTTTTGGTAGTATTGAGTGCTGATCATTCTTCCCTAACCTCATACCTCCCTGCACCCTCAAGATAGGGGTGGGTACCCAGTTCAAACCTGACCAATCCAAGCACTGAATAACATAAATTGGTTCAGGAAGAACAAAAACTGAGTCAATGAAAGAACTTTCCTGAACTTTCCCCAGAATTATCAGAAAAGAGACACCATCTGTCTGAGAAGGTGTTAAGGACCATGCAAGGCAAACCCACAGGGGCAGTTTTACCTGGTCCTGTCTGGGCACTGTGAGCTGGCATTGATTCCATGGCCGGGAGTTGGCCTTGGTTTTGGAATAAACTCTCACTCTCACTCAACTTTGGGTAAGATTCTTTGCAACAATGAGACCAGATATAAATCCATACCACCTATTCTTAAACCTGCCAGTATCTTTTCATCCCTTCACATAGTGTCAATCTACCACTCCTAGTAATTCCTTGCTTCCAAAAGATACTGAGCTGAATGCTTGTGTGTACTTTGTTACTGCCATGGCCACTAAACAAGGTAAGTGATAAAGGATTCATGGACTAGAAACTACAGTACCCATCCTCAGGATACTCATAATTACTGAAAAGTCATGGGAGTTGTGATTTTATGTTTTAACACTTATATACAAATACGAAAAATAACAGTTGCAGAAAATCCTCTCAGCAAGAAGTCCAATAAAAAAGCAGTCCTTATAAGCATACTATACCACCAAAGCCAAAAGAAAGTACAAAAGCCAAAAAAGATAATTTGTTGAATAACAGCATTCAAATTATTTTAATTCCTGTCTATAAAGCCTAAAATTAAATCAGATAATCCAATGTGTTTTCACAATTTTAGAAAATACAAAGAAAACAATACAAGCCCCCAATAAAATGTTTTTTTTTTTTAAAGAAAGAAAACAACAATACAAATAAATAAGCGTTAAGAGGTTTTTTAGTTTCATCAAGGAAAACCTAGCATTTGGAACAAAAGAAGCAATAACTTTGTTCTACCCTGTGATACTCAACACTAGAAAAATATTTTCAATTCCGACTCCAAGACTCCAGAGCAGTGGCTTTCAGTCTTCTTAATGTTTGTATCTTTGATACAGCTCATGTGGTGGTGACCCCCAACCATAAAATTGTTTTCATTGCTACTTCATAACTGTAATTTTGCTACTGTTATGAATTGGGTGACCCCTGTGAAAGGATCATTTGACCCCCAAATGGGTCGCGACCCACAGGTTGAGAACCGCTGCTCTAGGACATGGTTTCCCCCGAGTGGGTGATATTTCCCCTTGGGGGTCAGTGAAATGATCCAAGAGGTCTGCAAAAGCAGACACCTATACTTTATCCCGAATTATGGGATATATAAAAGTTTTTAATTGTCAGGGGAGCAAGAAGTAATTTTTTTTTAAAGGGGCTATTAGGCCAAATAAGTTTGACCATCTATACAATCGAGGAAGTGGAGAGCCATGGTAGTAAGAATTGTGGAAGAGTAATTCATTCGCCAAACTCATTGGTGTTTATTGAGTGACTAGGAATTGTGGACAAATACAAAAATGTGTAACTTGTGGCTTTTTGTTCTCTATAAGCCAACACATTATTTTACATAACAAGGCAAGACCATTGCTTGCCTTGTATACAAAATCATAGGAAGTCATATGAGAGTAATTTGTATCTGATTTCTTCAAGTAAGCAAAAATCTTTCAAGAATCTTCCACACTGAATTTATAGTTAATTTATTTCTTTAAATGAACATACACAAATTGGTTTATCAGTTCATTACATGATGGGCATTCAAGTTACTTCAGGTTTTGAGTTCTGAGCATAGAAGCACTTGGAACTGTGATTCTGTTCAATTAGAGTCTACTCTATTAGGGTAGTAAAGAGAACTCATTGTGGTTTTAAGTCTTTGTTTCCCAATACCCAATGATTTCTATCATCTTTATACAAATTTATTTGCCATACGTATATCTTCACTGGTAAAAGACTATCAATCGTTTGCCTATTTTTAAATTGAGTTGTTAATTTTCATATCGAGTTGTAAGAGTTCACTATATATTCTGAATGTATGTCCAGAATTTTCTCCCAGTTTGTGAATTCTATTTTCAGTTTCTTAAAATATTCATTGAAGAGTAAAACTTTTCGAATTTGACAGTCCAATTTATTTTTATTTTATTCTTTGCTGTTTTGTTTTATTTTTAAAACATTTGATTGATCCAAGTCCACTAAAATTGTTTTCTTTTAGACATTTCAAAGGTTTATTCTTACATTTAATCTTAAAATACAAGTTAATTTTTTTTTATCACTGTTAAGTAGGAGTTGTGGTTCATTTGTAGCCATTTGGATCCCCTTTGTTCCAAGCACCAATTTAAAAGGTCTATCATTTCTTCCACTGAAATGTGTTATCTAGTCTGAGTCAATTTCTAAAGCCTACTTCATTTATATATCTATATCTAGAACAATGTCATACTATCTAAATCACTGTTTCTCTATAGAACCAAAGTCTTCAAAAGTTCCTGGAATAGTTCCATAATCTTTTCATTCTATTTTTCCATAAAAATCTTGAAGCTACTTCATAAGTCTTAATAATCCTTTAAAAATTTAATTAGGAAATTTTAGATCCAAACCAACTTAAAATTTTTTACCAAAAGTAAAAAATGCCTATTGTCATTTTGACTGGTACTGTATTGATTCTATGAATAAATCTTACAAGAATTGGAACCTTAATAAATTGATTTTTATGATGCCTCCATTTATTTAAATTTTAAATAATTTCCTTTGCAAAACGTAGTGTAAACATCTCACACATTTTTGTTACATTTCTCACTATGTATTTCAATTTTAATGTTAATGTAAACAGTAGTTTTAAAATTCACATTCCAGAATTTGTTGCTCGTACACATTTAAAAAAATATTTTTGTATTGATCTTTTTTGCTGCAACTTTACTATTCTTAATGCTTACAGTAGTTTCATAATCCATTCATTTTGATTTTCTAAGTAGATGGTCATGTTTTGCTCATGAAGTATATTAGTCTATAGATTTCTGTTCTCTATAATGTTTTGCCTGGTTTTTATATCATGAAAATACAGCCTTATACAACATAATGGAAGTATTACTTTACTTTGCACATTCTGGTAGAATCGTATAAAGTTTGATCCATTTGTTCCTTTCAAATTTGGTAACATCCTGAAGGTCATATAGAAATTTGGGACGTTTCTCAATGGTTAGGTTTTTAAATACCAATTGAATTTCTGTAACAGGGTATTCAGGTTGTCCATTTTTCCTTAACTGAATACTCATAGCTTGTGACTTTTAAGGAAATGATCTATTTCATGAAAGTTGTCTAATTCATTGACCTCAGATTATTTGGAATAAGTCGAAGTCTTTTAATAGTGGTGGGATTTGTGGGGTGGTCCTTCTTTCACTGCTAATAACAGGAACTTACAGTTACTATGATTTGTGTCCTCACCAGTCTGAGTAAATATTTTTATCTTTTTTGATATTTTGGGGTAGAAAATTAATTTTTATTTCACCAACATTCCTGTTTTGGGGGTAATTATATTCATTTACAAGTTCTGTGATTTTTGTTCAATCTTATTTCCATTAGGCTGTTTACTTTAGGTTTAATTCACTCTTTATTTTGATACTTAAGGTTGAAATTTAGGTAATGGGATTGTAAGTATTTTTCTCCTATAAAACAAGTATCTGATGCTATAAATTTATAAAGAGTGTTATCAGAGAAAATAGCAGAGATGGAAACACCAAAGAGTTCATCCCTCCTACATAAACAACGAATATGTCAGCAAAAAGGGAGAACCAACGTTTTGGAACTCTGGGATGTAATTAAAAACTGGCAACAACTAGGAGAATTCTGAATGCAGAAAAAAACTACCATAATACTCGAGGATAAACCTATCTGAATATCAGCCGAGGTGCCTAATTTTACCACAAAAACTGCATTAAAATGTGCTGAACAACTCGGCTAATACACGAGTACATACAGTAGTTGCATTTCAGTAACACAGCTTTCGTGGCAGTTTGACTGACTCAGGGACCATCCCCTATTTGTAGATTGAAGACAACAACCTGCATCTTATTATATACTCTAGAACTATAGAGGTTACTAGTACCACAGGGGATAATACAGACCTTCCAACCAAAGAAATGTGTTTGTTTTGATTTCATCTAATATGAAACTTTCCTGGGTTCCTGGCAGCCACCCAGGGGGTGTTTTTGACAAATATATAAAGACAAATATGTTAGCTGTTGCTATGTGGCAAAGGGGATAATAGCTGAACAAACAATATGTCATATTTAACATGTCCTGCCCTCAACAGAAAAAAAAATGGAAAGAAAAAAATGTGAGGAAACAAGAAAGTATGTTCTAAAATTGATTGTGGAGATGATAGCATAACTCTGCATATGCTTAAATCATTGACTGTATGATATGTGAATCCTATGTCAATAAAACTGAGGGGTGGAAAAGTATAATCCACGTCAGGCATAAAAGAAATTAATAGAATGACAGTTCAACAATTAATAGTTGAATATTTCAATGCTCCACTTACAAAAATTCACCAAGAAGATGAGAGATGAAAGCAACAATACAAACCAACTAGATCAACTAGATGTATACAAAACACTCTATCCTACAATAACAGAACGAATCATTTCCTAGGATAGGACATATTTTGGGAAATAAAATAAGTCTCAATAAATTTTATAAAAGATTGAAATCCTACAAAGCATCATTGCTGATCATAAAAAGGTAAAACTAAAAATCAATATGAGGAAAAACTATAAAGCTCTATAAATATGTAGGAATTAACAAAAACAAGTTGTTAAACAACCATTGGGTGAAAGAGTAAATCACTAAAAAATTCAGAAACCATTTTGAGGTGAATGATAAAGAAAACTTATCACACCAAATTTTTTTTCACACAAATTTATAGTTGTGCTCAGCAGTATTCAGAAGGAAACTGATAGCTGCAAATGCTAATAATAACAAAGAAAAATCACAAGCCAGTAAGAGAACTTTCCACCTTAAAGAATTAGAATGATGGTAAATAAAGACAATAGGGAAAAGCAACAGAATCAAAGTGGTTCTCTAAAAAAATAATAACCAAAAATCATCAACCATTAATTAGAATGATTATTTGCTAGAGTGGGTGATGCTGCCCCTGGAGGGAGGCTGCAAAAAACAGATACCTATACTTTATCCTAGGATTATGGGCTATATAACAAAATTTTTAATGGCCGAGAAATGGAGTAATTTTTTTCTGAAAAGGCCAAATAAATTTTGGAACCTTAGAGTTTGACCTAGAGGAAAAACATGAAAGACTCAAATCACTCAAGTTAGGATGAAAATGACTCGAATTCTAATCTATTCTTGCAAGACTGGCTAGACCAGAGGAGGTACACTGGTACAGATAGGAACTGAAAATACAGGGAATCCAGGATGGATGAGCCCTATAGGACCAGTGGTGTGAGTGGCAAAACAGGGAGGGTAAAGGGAGAATGGGTAGGAAAGAGGGAACCGATTACATGGAACTGTGTGTGACCTCCTCCCTGGGGGACAGACAACCGAAAAGTGGATGAAGGGAGAAGTCGGACAGGGCAAGATATGACAAAATACCCATTTATAAACTATCAAGGGCTCATGTGGGAGGGGGGAGCGGGGAGGGAGGGGAAAAATGAGGACCTAATGTCGGGGGTTTAAATGGAGAGAAAATGTTTTGAGAAATGATGTACAAATACGCTTTACACAATTGATGTGTGTATGGATTGGGATAACAGTTGTATGAGCCCCTAATAAAATGTTTTAAAAAAAAAAATTACCTAGAGACATGAAAGGAAGAAGAAAATATTCTAAAAAAGTTAGGATGAAAAATAGGACAACATCCTTCTTACACAAAAAAAGGGGAATTTTAAGAGAATACTATGAACTTTTTATATCAATCATTAGAAAACCTAGATGAAATGAGCAAATTCCTAGAAATAGACACATTACCAAAGGTGATTCAAGGAGATACAGAAACTCTGAATAAACCTATAATACAAAGAAATTGCATTAGTACTCAAAAATTTCCAATACAGGAATGCTCAGGCCCAGACAGTTTCATTGACGAATTCTACCCAGTGTTTAAACAAGGATTGACATCAAATCTTCTCAAACATTTTCAAAAAATAGAAATCCAGAAGCCAGTACTACTATAATATGAGAAAGACTGAAACAAACCAAGACCTAGATATTACAGGAAAAGAAAAACACATGAACATAGGTACTAAAACATTCAGTAAAAATACTAACAAACTTAATCTAGCAGTATATTAAAAGGATTATACCAGAATCATGTGGGATTAATCCCCAAAATGAAAGGATGGCTCTACATACAAAAATCAATGCAATACACATCATTAACAGAAATAAAGTCTCACATGATCATCTCAATTAATGACAAAACATACCAGCCTTTTATGATAAAGACATTGCAAGAAATTTTTTCAAATCAATAAAAGACATCTACGAAAAACCCGTAGCTAACACCAAAATGAATGGTGAAAGACTAAAAGTTTCCCTTTAAAATCAGGGCATAGCCTCATATCCAACTTTATTCAATGTTGTTCTCGAAGTCCCAGACAGAAAAATTAAAGAAATGAAAGGCAGAAAAATGGAAGAGAAGTCAAACTACCTGTATCTGCAGCTAATTTGATCTTGTATCTAATCCTATGGAACACACACACACACAATTAGAACTAATAAACACGTTCATTAAAGTTAAAGGACACAAGGTCAAAATTCAATATTATTTCTATACACTAGCAATAATCCATAAAGAAAATTAAGAAAAATTCCATTACAATATCAAAAATAATAAATGATTAGTAAACATGATAAAATGGAAAAAAGACTTAAAATTGTCAAGGATTTCATTTTCTAGTGGTTCCACAACCAACACTCATGGAAAGATGTCAAAAAATCAAAGAATGGCAAGGAGAAAGCAAGGTTCCGGAGGGACTTGGGGGGCGGAGGAGACAGGGGAAAGGAGCGGCATACAAACAATGCCATAGATAGGGGAATAACTAGGGAATGAAAAGCAACAACTAGGAAGACATAGAAATCCTGGTGGTGTTGGAGCCACAGCAATCTAGCTGAGACGAATTACTAAGAGGCAGAATAAGAGCGAGTGTGATGGTGAGGCAGGAGGAAGATAAAAGGAAACAGAGGAAAGATCTAGACAGCACAGCTATGGATTAGAGATATAAACATAGGTGTGCACTTATGTAAATATATTCATTCATAAAAATAGAGGTATTGCCAATGTACATATATTTATATAGCAATACATTGTGAAAGTGGATAGACTTTGGACCTCTGCTCAAGCCATCCCTCAATACAAGAACACGTTGTTCTAACAACCTGGCATTCTGTGATGCTCACCCTACCAACAGGATCCCTGAAGACAAAATGGGTGCACAAGCAAATGTGGTGAAGAAAGCTGATGGTGCCAGCTATCAAAAGATATAGCTAGCATCTGGGGTCTTATAGGCTTGAAGTTAAATAAGCGGCCATCTGGCAGAGAAGCAACAAGCCCACATGGAAGAAGGACACCAGCCTGTGTGATCATGAGGTATAGAAAGAATCAGGCAATAGGCACCAGAAGACCCAAACCAAACCAAACCAAACCAAAAACATATTGTTGAACATCAAAGAGTCGGAGCACAGAGACCCCAAACCCATCTGTAGATAACAGGACAACCCCTCACAGAAGGGTCACAAGGGATGAGTCAACCAGTGCACAGTTTAGCACTGATGAAATACACAATATTCTTCTGGTTCCTTGAGGCTTCCTCACCCCCCAACATCATGACCCCAGTCCTGCCTTTTACTTCTGGCTAGACCAGAACATGTATACTGGTACAGAGAAGAGCTCATGACACACGGAATCCAGGCCAGATAAACCCCTTAGGAGTAAAAATGGTAGTAGTGATACCAGGAGGGTAAGGGAAAAGTGGGGAAGTGGGGCGGGGAGGAGAACTAATTGCAATAAGATGCATACATACCTCCCCCCCTCTCCAGGGGGACTAACAACAGAAATGTGGGTGAAGGGAAACAGCGGTCAGTATGAGTTATGAAAATAATAATAATTTATAATTTATCAAGGGATCACGGGAGGGGGGGAGAGAAGAGCTGATACCGAGGGCTCAAATACAAAGTAGATGTTTAGAAAATGATGATGGCAACATATGTACAAATATGCTTGATATAATTGATGTATGGAATGTTATAGAGCTGTAAGAGATCCTAATAAAATGATTTAAAAATTTTAAATTTAAAAAAAGAAATCAAATAGTGAATTGCATTGACAATCTTCTATACAAGAACTCTTTAAAGTGTTAAAGAGCAAACATATTATTTCAATTATTTCATATGCATGTGAAAGCTGGGCAATGAATACAGAAGATTACAGAAGAAATGATGCATTGACATTATGATGTTGGTGAACAATACTGAAAATGGCACACACCACCAGAAAAACAAACACATTTGTCTTGGAGAAAGTATAGCAAGAATGCTCCTTAGAATCCAGGATTGCCCACTCTGTCTCAAGGAGTTTGGACATGTCATCAGAAGAGACATTTAGAAAAGGCATCCCTGGAGAAAGGCACCATGCTTGGTAGAGGGTCAATGAAAAAGTGGAAGATCCTTAAGGAGATGTATTGACATAATGGCTGCAAAAATGGGCTCAAACTAACAACCGTGAGATGGCATACAACTGTGCAGTGTTTCCTTCTGTGCACATTAGGTTGCTTTGAGTCAGAACAGATTCAGTCGCAGCTAACAACGTCTTCTATGATTCTATTTTATTTCTACTACTGAATAATTAAATGTGCTAGCCCTGGTGGAGTAGAGAACACTGCAAGGTTTAAAATCAGGAAGGATGTGCACCAGGGTAGTTAGTATCCTCTTACCATCTTCACTCAATCTGTGTGCTGAGCAAATAATCCGAGAAGTTAAATATATGAAAAACGCATAAGCAAGATTCGAGGAAAGCTTCTTAATTGCTTGTAATATGTAGATGATACAACCTTACTAAAAGTGAGGAGTTGAAGCACTTATTAATGAAGATCAAGGATTGGAGATTCAAAATGGACGATAAATGATGAGTTATAGAAATTCCTCTCACATGCTAAAACATAAGTTATTTTTGTATGTACAGGTTTTTAAAATAAGATAATTATATAAGCAAATTATTTCAATATTCAATATTAAAAATACAACTTACTTTGCTTCTATTATGTCTGACTATGAAATATAACCTTCACAATTCTTACTTGTTTCTCTACCCAGGTCACTATAAGACAGAAACACCTGTAGTAAGCAAAATACAAAAGAAGTCTGGTTGGGGATATTGTTGGAAATTTTTTAAAAGGTAACTAAGTACTGATAGAAAGAACAGAGAAATAAACATAAAGCACATGTTTTAGAACACTCTATTTTTCAGTCAATATGACTCATTGATTTCAGGTTCAACCATTTCAAATAATTTCCTTGGAATTTAGCCCTTACCTAAAATCAATAAAATTACTGAAACAAGAATATTTTAAACAAAGAGATAAATTTCATCATAAATAATATGAAAATAAAAGCATGCTACATGTACAATTACAATAACGAAAAGCCTTTCTTGGAATGTCTTAGAAAATTTCAGGTCAAGTAACTGTTGTTGGCCCCTTGAAATAAAACATTTGTTTTCAAATTATTTAGGTCAAATAAAATTGGAAAGGGGCAAATAAGGACTCGCAATGATATACTGAAAATTTCCTCTGATATAAGAAATGTATTTCCTTTCACATTAACAACTTTCTGTGGCTCAGAGATAAAATCAACATATACATAATACTGTACTAAGAGACGGAGATGAAAATGACAGAAAATGCTCTATGATGTCATTAGTGAAAACAATAGTTACATCACCTAAAGGATGTCAGGAACAGTTTAAAGCCTTTGTGATCAAGTAATACTCTGAGTCACTAGATTGTTACTTGTGTAGAAGCGTAGCCAAAGGATTATTGCTAATCCCTTAACTATGAATAATGATTAAAAAAATTAAATGTTAAAAAAATCATTTAAATACACACAGTTCCTTAGTCACACAGGACCCCTGGTGGTGCAGTGGTTAAGCACTTTGTTGCCATGTGAAAAGGGATAAAGGTGTGACAGCCTGCTCCCAGGAAGATTTAGTATTGGAAACCCTATAGGGCACTTCCATTGTGTCCTATTGGGTTGCTATGAGTTGGAATCAATTAAAGGCAAAGGGTTTGGTTTTTGGTGTTTTAATTTTACACACACACACACACACACACACACACACACACACAATTATAATATTAACCAATTCCATACATATTTAATAAAGCCTTTTGGGCAATTACAGGGAACCCTGGTGGTGTGATGCATTATATGTTATGCTGCTAATTGCAAGGTCAGCAGTTTGAACCCACCAGGCGCTCCATAATAGAAACAGGAGATTTCCCAGTCCCATAATGATTTACAGCCTAGGACCCTACAGGGACAGTTCTACCCTGTCCCACTTGGCCTCTATGAATCTGGAGCTTAGGCATGGGGCATTGACACCTTTAATTTTTATTTTAATCTTCAACAAGCGCAAGTATGGTCTTTCCACTTAGGTATCAACTAAGAGCGATAACTAAATTTCAAAACGCTTTCTCAAATAGCTGAGTTTCATTCAGAGAAATAAAGCAGCAGAATATCAGAATGAGGTTAAGCGCATCTTTTGTCAGTAATGTATGTTGCTCCCTCCTGCCTCATAAACAAGCTGCTCCTTTTTAATACAGCAGACCTTCGATTTAAATTTATGGAAAGACTAAAGCAGAAGAGCCTGCACTCAAACAATTTTAATAACCTATTAAGTTGCGACTTCAGATTCATTTTATAACCATGCTCCTCAGGGAGCTATGCTATCTGGATAAAGATAAAAATTTTTTCCTTTAAAGATAAATAGCATCATTAATCTGCAACATTTCTTTTCTATTATCTTTCGAAATGAGGAGTTATTTTGTTCTGATCTTGAGGTAATTAGCCTTCATTCACTGGCCTGAAAATGTCTGTGTTCTGAAAATTAAAAATGTGTCATTAAGTGGAATTTACCATAATGTCATTTATCTTTATATAGTTCATCAGTGACAGCAATGGGCCTGGGAATCCATCAGCTTTTACCAAGGAAGCATTAAAACAAATTGAAAAACAGAATAATCCCAGGCACTCTTTAACACAGTGAAAGCCATTTGGGTAATTAAATAGTGGTATTTAAAGTTTTAATTTAGATTTTTCCCTCTGTTCATCAGTAGTCAAATGAGATGTTCATATTCATAACTGTTTGTAATGAAAGGTTTCATAAAGCAAGCAGAATACCAATGCTATTAAAATTTAATGTAACACAGAAAGAACTTTAATCTACAAAATAAAGTTTTTATTTTCTTGCACCCAAATTTTAAGATTACATCAGAAAAACACACTTTCTTCAATTACCTAGGTTACACTATCAGCTTCGCAAAGCTTTTGCTGACTCAAATCCCTAAATAACAAAGTGGTTGAACATAAAGTTCACCTTCAGTATTAAAAATGTTGGGGAAGAATAATATCTTCTCCACCCAAACATTGTTTCCACTGACAACAGCAGTCCAACAATTGCTGTAGCGAATTATCAGACATAATTATAAAAATAAACATTCGTTTGATTTTAATAAATGAATAGCAGAGGTTAAAATAAGAATCTTAGGGCAGAGAGGGGAGACATTCTGCTGTGACATAACGAATTCTATTCATATCCTGATCAGAAAAACAGCATTAGGACTTAAGAGACACAACTCAAAAGCTATACTCTCTTAATTAAGACATTGAAAATATTTTTGAGTAATATAATTATAAAAGATACAGCATAATAAAACCAGTTGAAAGGCTAAACTGCCATAAAAATGGCTCATAAGTATAGCAGTTTCAAACTGCAGAGCTCAATCACCCTTATTCACCACAATAAAGCATTCTCTATCTCTGTGTATCCAGAAACAGTATCATTGAAAATGCATTAACCTACAAACAAATAAAAAACATAAAGGTTAACTTAGTGCAGTATTGCTCACTACTAGATCATTCATATTCTGAACTTACATAGTATACTGAAATGTGTTAATGAGTGTTTCAGTATGATTTTATGTTAAACTACTGGATAATTGAAGTTTAGAGCTTTGCCACTTAGATATGCAAATTGGGGTTTCAAATGTCTTTGGGGGCTACAGAAATGAGAATAAACGATTCTTTATAAAATATCTGTAATAAAAAGTAATTTTCTTGGCTGATGAATTCTAACACATACACACACATATATAAACACTACTGATCAAATTTTAGGTTGTATATTGGTTAAGGAACTAAAAATGATGCAAGTGTTTATCATCTCTAGTTCCCACATGGCTTTCCTTTTGCTTTATACTTTGAGATTATTTAAATTATTCAGGTCTCAATCTTATTCCATGATCATCCATCAGTTGTCTTTCAATAGGAACCTACATGGTTGGTATCATTACAAATCCTTCAGCTCTCCAATGTGAACTCCTAGGTCCTATCCATTTATTGAGAACACATTTCCATCCGCGCAGCAAAAATATGACTGTTCACACATCTTTTAAAGACTTCAAACTGCACCTGTAAAGTGGTTCCAGACATCCAAAAGAGCCAGCCCACCTTCCACCTCCACTTATTTCCTTCTGTTGCCTATTTCCTCAAGACTGAAGTTTTAATGCGGTTTTCAAGACCTCACAACTGCTCTCATCCTCCTTCAGCAGTTCGCTGAAGAAATGACAATGAAGTATGTGGCACATCCTGGACGGCAAAGGCACGCATCAATGGCAAGTATAAAGCTTCAGCACTGGACTTTTCGGATATCCCTCTTTCAAATGCCCTTTAATACCATTACAGGCTCCTAGCTGGCTTTTCAATGCTGCTGATCTACTAAGTACTCAGTGCAGGAAATATATATCTAACAAGTAAGCTTTATTAAACAAACATAATTTAAAAGAAATATAAGATATTAAACTGATCACTAGAGAATGGAAAAACTTTAGGAAAAAAATCCATTTTTTGAAAAAAGGAAATGAGATTAATGAAGTGAAAACTTGGCACATTTAAACAAGTGGTCAAACAGCTTAGAAAACATACATCTGGTCTATTCCTACCCCATTCTGCCAGGTTGGTCAATGAGTCTAACACATTAATGGCTAGTGATGTAGTCTTCAGATCAACATATTATTAATGATAAAAATCATATACTGGAGGAGCTGATACCAAGGGCTCAAGAAAGCAAATGTTTTGAGAATGATGAGGGCAACAAATGTACAGGTGTCCTTGACACACAATGGATGGATGTATGGATTGTGATGAGTTGTACGAACCCCCAATAAAATGATTCCAAAAAAAATCATATACTGAATTTGGCAACTTATTAAAGCTTCTAGGTAGTGTTAGGATACTTTCAAAAAAAACAACAAGAAGTTTTTCTTTGCTTTCAGTAATTTGCCTTGGAATTTTAACTAGTACTTTTTAAAAGATAATTTTATTGGGCGCTCTTACAACTCGTTATGATCCATACATCAATTGTATATGACATATTCGTACATATATAGCCATCGTTCTTTTCTAGACATTTACTTTCCATTGAGCCTTAGGATCAGCTATTTTTTTCTTTCTCTCCCTCACCACCCCCCACCCTTGTGGCCCCGATAGAACATAGATTGTTATAATTTTCATATCTCACAACGACCCCTGCCTTACTTCCCCTCTGGTTTGTTGTTCTTCCTCCTGGATAGGGGAGTATGGTTATGTGCTATTCGTTGTGATTGGTACTCCCTTCCTCCCCACCTCTCCTCACCTTCCCCCTACCCTTTTGGTATCGCTGTTCCCATTCCTGTGCCTGGGTTCCGTGTGTCGTGAGCTTTATCTCTTGCCTATTCCTACGTACATGTTCTGGTCTAGTCCAGAGTGGGAAGCAGCACTGGGGTCATGATAGTAGGGGGTGAGGAAGCCTTAAGGAACTAGAGGTATATTGCATAATCTCAGTGCTCTACTGCACCGACTGACTTGTCTCTTCTCTGCCAGCCCCCCTCTGTGGGGGGATAGTCCACTGTCTCCAGATGAGCTTTGGGTCTCCGCTACGACCCACCTCAATCTCATCAACGCATTTGTTTGTTTGTTATTTGTTATGAATCTTCTGATGCCTGTTACCCGGTCCAATGACACCTCATGATCGCACAGGCTAGTGTGCTTATGTGTGGGCTTGTTACTTCACTGTTGGATGGTGGCTTGTTTAACTTCAAGCCTTTAAGACCCCAGATATTTCATCTTTTAATAGCCCAGCACCATCCTGTTTTCACCACATGTAATTGTGCACCCATTTTGTCTTCAGCAACCATGTGGGGGGGGAGTGGGGGGGGGGAGCATCCCAAATCGACATTTTGTTAGAACAAAGCGTTCTTGTACTGAGTGAGAGTATGAGCTGAAGCCCAAGGCTCGTCCACAGCCTTGTAAATATATGTAAATAGGCCAATACCTCTATTTTTATGGATTAATGTATTTACATAAGTACACACCTGTGTTAATACCTCTATCTATGGCTTTGCTTCCTAGAGACTGCCTGTTTCCTTTTGCCTCCTCCTGCCCCACCAACACATTCCCCCTTCTTCTTCCACTTCTTAGTACTTCCTCTCAGATAGATTGGTGTTGCCCTAATACCCACAAGATCTCCACAACTTCCTCGTTGTTGGTTTTAATTCCCTTGTTGCTCCCCTGTCTTTGGCTCACCATCTCTTCCTCCTGCCACCTTCTCCCACCAAGACCCTCCGGGGCCATTGGCCCCATTGCTTTCTCCCCATATAAGTAGGAAAACCAGCAATGTCCTAGTCCAAACAATAAGAAAATGAAAGGTTGAAAAAAGAAAAGGAGAGGGGGAAAAAGTACATAAGTCCATATGGCCTTTATGAATCTTTGTCTACTGGTCCTGGGGGAGAACTAGTCTATTTCTTAAAACAATATATTTTCCTAGTTAGATTTTGAGCATTTTTTTCTATATACCTTAGGCCTACAGATTTTTAAAACATATTTCTTGTTTTTGCTAAAATAGTTGCTTATCTCCCTTAAACAAGGGAAGGACAATAGTCAAACCAGGTTGGGCAGTAATCATTTTGATATCCAAAATGAGGTGGGTGTAGAATCTTTTGTGGTGCAAGTAAAGCCACAAATTAGTTTGAGGGAGAAAGATGAGGTTTTCTGCTCCCATAAAGGTTTTCAGTATCAGACCCACAGGGCAGTTCCTATAAGGTTGCTGTGAGTTGGAATTGGCTCAGTTGCAGTGTGTGTGTGTGTGTGTGTGTGTGTGTGTGTGTGTGGTCTGAAATGAAATATTGGTCAGATATAAATCCCCAAAGGTCCAAAGTCAAATAAACAATTTGTGATTACCCAGAACATTACCAAATCAATTTCACTTCTAGGAAAAAATTAAACACACAGGATATGTAATGGGGTAC
This sequence comes from Echinops telfairi, assembly GCF_000313985.2. Taxonomy (NCBI): domain Eukaryota; kingdom Metazoa; phylum Chordata; class Mammalia; order Afrosoricida; family Tenrecidae; genus Echinops; species Echinops telfairi. The sequence continues at coordinate 1,026,602 of NW_022111310.1, read as the reverse complement.
CGCCCAAACCCGGAATTCCCCCCCCCCCCCAAAGTTATGTATTTAAATTTTTTTATAAAACCATCTTATCACTTTCAAAGTACTCTCCACCACACTTAATACATTTTTCAAATTTGCGATTCCATTGTTGGAAATATTTTTCAAACTCATGTTTGGATGGCTGACAGCACCTCCTTTGTTTTCTTCTTCACCTCATCTATGTCGTCAATCGCTGTCCTTTCATGTCCCTCTTCATTTGAGGAAACAAAAAGAAGTCACACAAAGCAAGGTCGGGTAAGGTGAGTGGGGCAAGAGAAGCATGGTGTTTTTTGCCAGAAACTAGCGTATTGAGATGGCTGCATAAGCAGGTGCATTGTCGTGATGGCAAAACCAGTCCCGTCTGCCTTTTTTGTCCCACACTGTTGTTACTCAATCTTTTCAGAACCTCCAAATACACTACAAGTTGACATTTTTGTCTGTTTGGGAAGCTGACAGTCGTCCAGAATGAGGTTTGTCATCAATCGATATGTCACCAGTTTTGAAACAAGGAAACCACGCATACACTCACTGCTGTCCTGCTAAACTGTTCCCATTTAATTCCCATAGTGCTGTCCTGCCCAGCTGTGTTCAACATCACAGCAGTTTCTGCGGCATTTTTCCCAAACAGGAAACAAAATTTCACAGCCACAATCTTTTCTCTTAATTTGGCCATCATAAAAAAACAAGGTTCGAGCAAAAATGCTTTTACAAAAAAAAATTCACTGTGACCACAGAAACTTCCCAGGTGACACCACTGACAGTATATACTAACTCAGAGTGAGTTGCTCAGTGCTCATCTAGCGGGAAATTGCATACTATGAAAATTCCGCCCAGCGAGGCTTTTCATTGTTTTCTTGGGGGGGAGGGGGTATTCCTTCATATGTTCTTGTAATATTGTTTGTAGAGATAAAAAGCAAAACAAAAACTCTGAAAACATCCTTATCAAATTATAGATAGTTCAATGAACTCTGAAACATTCACTCTAGAATACCATACAGCTATTAAAAAGGCTCTATTATCAATGAATCAAGGAATGTATATATGACAAATAAGAAAGGGGACCCAGAACAAAAAAATCTTATCAATTTAAGTGAGGGGGGATGTGGAGTGGAGACCCAAAGCCCATCTGCAGACAAGTTGCATACCCCCTTACAGAACAGTCACAAGGAAGAGACGAGCCAGTCACGGTGCAGTGTGGTACTGTTGAAACAGACAACTTTCCGCTAGTTCAGTGGTTCTCAACCTGTGGGTCGCATAACCCTTTCACAGGGGTCGCCCGATTGATAACAGTAGCAAAATGACAGTGATAAAGTAGCAACAAAAATAAATTTATGGTGGGGGGGGGGCCACCACAACATGAGGAACTGTATTAAAGGGTCATGGAATTAGGAAGGTTGAGAACCACTGCTCTAGTTCTTTAATGCTTCCTCCAATTCTACCTTACAAATCTGGCTAGACCAGAGCATGTACGGCACAGATAAGCGCTCGCAACAGGGAATGCAGGACAGATAACCCCTCAGGACCAATAATGAGAACAGAGATACCAAGAGGGTTGGGAGAGAAAGGGGTAACTGATCACAATGATCTACATATAACAGAAGAGTGAAGGGAGACAGCAGTCGGTATAGAACATGGGGGGGGGGGATTATAAATTATAACAAAAAAATTATCAAAGGTTCATGAGGGAGGAAAGGTAGGGGAGGGGGAAAATGAGGAGCTGATACCAAGGGCTCATGTAGACAGAAAATGTTTTGAAAATGATGATGGCAACATATGTACAAATGTGCTTGACACAATGGATGGATGTATGGGTTGTGTTAAGAGCTTTAAGAGCCCCCAATAAGATGATATTTTAAAGAAGATAAGAAAGGTATGTTTCAGTGAAGGATGTAAAACAATGGCTCGCGCTTATGTGTGTGTTTCGCTTTCAGTGTTCCTTTTGTGAGCATGAATAAAGGCAGAAAAGGATATATATACATCAAGCTATTAAAACTGTATGTTTGAAAGGAAAGTAGGTAGGACACTAATCCGCCACCATTCAGTGGATTCTGATTCATAGAGCCCCAAAGAGGGGCCCAAGGGTTTGCTAATCTTTATGGAGCAGACTACCTCATCTTTCCTCTGAGGAGTGCCTGACAGGTTTGAACCACCGACTGACCTTTCAGTTAGCATCCCATGCATACCTGACAGTGCTACCAGGGCTCCTTAGGCAGGGAAAGGAACGCTTTCTTTGGACTCTTTTTTCCCTGTCACTGTTTGCAGGGGGTGAGCAATGGGTTGGGATACCTGACCTATTCAGTGAAACAGAGATCCTGGTATAAGCCCAGGCAGTCCTAGGCTTCAGAGTTCCACTGTTGTCAGAAATATTTACCAAGATCCTCTACTTTTCATTTCCTGAGTATACAGATAGCCAACTCAAAACAAAAGTAAGATAGCTATTGCCTAAATCTGGCATCTTCTTTCTTTTTTTAAAATACATATGTTGCCATTTAATATTTCCAAAATGTTTTCTACTTGAGCCCTTGGTATCAGCTCTTCTTTCCCCTCCTTCCCCTACCCTTTTACCCTCGTGAGTCCTTGCTCAATTACATATTATTATTATTTCGTGTCTTAAGTTTTCCGTTGTCTCCCTTCACCCACATTTTTTGTCCCCCTTGGGGGTGGGCTATATATCCAACCTTGTGATGGGTTCCACCTTTTTCCACCTTTTCCAGCCCACCCCCACCCTCCACCTTCATGATATCGCTACTCCCACTACTATTCCTGAGCGTTTTATCTGTCCTGAATTCCATGTGTTGAGAACTATTATCTGTATCAAGGTGCGTACTCGTCTAGCCAGATGTGTAAGATAAATCTGAGTCATGGCAGTGGGGGGAGGAAGCATTCAGTAACTAGAAGAATGATATGTGTTTTGTCGGCACTATACTGCACCCTGGTTGTAACCCTTCTGTGGGGGAATGTTCAATTGTCTACAGATGGGATTTGGGTCTCCACCACCCTTGTTTGCATATATATAGTTTTTATTTTGGATCTTTTATTCTGATCCCATTGACACCTCATGATCACAAAGGCTGGTGTGCTTCTTCCATGTGGCCTTATTTGCTTCCCTACTGGATGGCTGCTTGTTTAACTTCAAATCTTCAAGACCCTAAACGCTGTATCTTTTGATAGCCGAGCACCATGCGCTTTCTTGACATTTGGTTATGCACCCAGTTTGTCTTCAGCGATCATGTTGGGAAGGTGAGTATCAAAGAGTAATCTGACATCTTCTAAGGAGAAGCAATTATTTATTGTAAAGAACTACTCCTCTCTATAAAGAAATACTAACTTTTAAAATGTTATTATCATAATAGCTGGCTAAATCTATATGTGGCTATAGAAAGAAAAAAGATATTTCTCTTTTAAGTAAAATAAACATTTTTTTAAGGTAAGATAAAAGACTGATATTTATCTTTAGCTCGGGGCTGCTTAATCTCAAAAAGGATGGTCACTTGGGGCCAGGCCAGTTCTTGTAGGGGCCTGCCTGTGCAGTGTACAGTGTTTAGCAGCATCCTTGGCCTCCAGCCCACTAGATGCCAGTAGCATTACTTTCAGTTTGTTTGTTTGTTTGTTTTACTCTCAGTTTTGACAGCGAAAAAGGTCTCCAGACAGTGTCGCATACCCTGAGGGCAAAACCAGCTCCAGGTCAGAACCACCGCTTTAACTACAGGATTTCAAAAAGAAGCAAATTTGAATGTAGCAATTTTTACTGTTTTAACCCAGCAACAATTCTTTTTTTCTTTTCTTTTCTTTATGTATGTATGTATGTATGTATTTATTTATTTTAAAAACAATTCTCCTTTAGAGAATGCTGGGCAACAAAATTACATTTGAACATTCTAGAATGAAATATATAAGTAGGAAGTGGGTGAAGGAAGACGTTGGACAGTGCAAGACATGACAAAACAATAATAATTTATAAATTATCAAGGGTTCGTGAGGTAGGCGGGGCTGGAGAGTGAGGGGAAAATGAGGAGCTGATACCAAGGGCTCAAGTAGAAAGCAAATGTTTTGAGAATGATGGCAACAAATGTACAAATGTGCTTGAAATAATGGAAGTATGTATGGATTGTGAAAAGGGTCGTACGAGCCCCCAATAAAACGATTTAAAAAATTAATTAACTTAAAAAATAAGAAATAAATAAATACAAGACAATATCCAATCACAGTAGCATCCTATTTCTAAGACATGAGAGCAAGACTTAATCTAGAAATGAAAGACCCCTCTATAAATACAGTTCTTTTCTACTGAATGATTACAAAGAAGAAAATGCCTCTAGTGTGAATCAAAGCACCTTTAGGGAACTTGGTGTTTAATACTAAGATGGAGAGAAAATAACATATATTTTTAAACCATACTACAACCCTAACCATTTTCAATACAAGGAGGAAATTCTATGGTACTGTTTCTCACGATGCTAAGGAAGAAGGACTGGCTTGTAAAGAAGCACTGGATAAATAAAATCACTCTATATACGTAGGTTAGTAAAAGTCGGGGGAATTTCAGAGACAAAATATAAACTGCCTTGGTTTCCTACACTATTAAAACAAAAGCAGCTATTTAAGTATTAAAACATACTCTTAACGGATTTAATCAATATTTCAGAATGTACATACACTAGAAATAAACTTGCCCCAAGCTCAATACTTAGTATTTCTAACATTCAGAATCGTCTCTGTCTTTGTCCATCATGTATATAATACCATAACATTAATACAACGTATTCATCCTTAAGCATTCTGATCCTGTAAGAGTGAATGCCCAGCTTATCAGATGTTCTTTAAAACGAAAATGCTTACATTTGTCGCACTGTTCCTAGTAACCAGCAAAATAGTAGCACTGCGGGCAGAGGGCATTACAAAGAAAACATAAGTCCTTTTGAGGGTATGTGCACGTGACTATGAGTACGTGTGTATTAGAAAGACAGACACACCGACTGATCATATTGCCAGACATATAAATGACTTTTAAGCACTTTTATTTACAGAACCCTATTTTAAAGAAAGCTAAATGTACAAAAGAAATGAAATCTATGGCCTCTGGTTAAAAAGGTGAGAGACAACATGACCTTCCCCTCTCCAAGTTAATCCCCAGAGGTCCAAAGAACCCTTGGCAAACCAGTGGCCTTGAGCAAGGAATGTAGAATAGAGGTGGGAAATGATCAGAACAGTAGATTGGGAGTAATAATGTGATTGTCTCAAATGTGTAAAGTTTAAATGCTTAAATGTTTACAAAGAGTACTACTTTTATGAATAAAGAGGCCTGGTGGTGCAGTGGCCTAGGCTAGGTTGCCAACCAGAAGGTCAGCAGTTCAAATCCACCAGCTACTCCAAAGGAGAGAGATGAGGCATTTGCTTCTGTAAAAATTTACAGCCTTGATTCAGAAGGGTTGCAGGGAGATGAGCCAGTCAGGGTGCGGTGTAGCAATGATGAAACATACAACTTTCCTCTAGTTCCTCAATGCTTCCTCCCCCGGCACCCCCACTATCATCATCCCAATTCCACCTTATAAATTCTACCAGAGGATGTACTCTGGTACAGATAGGAACTGGAAGCACAGGGACTCCAGGACAGATGATCCCTCAGGACCAGTGATGAGAGCGAAAAATACCTGGAGGGTGGAGGGAAGGTGGGGCAGAAACGGGGAACTGATTACAAGGATCTACATATAACCCTCACCCTGGGGGAAGGACAGCAGAAAAGTGGGTGAAGGGAGACGTCGGGCACTGTAAGATAAAATAATAATAATTTATAAATTATCAAGGGTTCGTGGGGGAGGGGAGAGAAGGGGAAAATGAGGAGCTGATACCAAAGGCTCAAGTAGAAAGCAAATCTTTGAGAATGATGATGGCAGCAAATGTACAAATGTGCTTGACACAATGGATGGATGGATGGTGATAAGAGTTGTATGAGCCCCAGTAAAAAAATTTTTAAGAAAGAAAACCCAAGGGGGGGGGAAATAAATACACAATAAGGGCTCTGTTGTGGTATAATAATACTAAAAAAAAAATCACAGCCTTGAAAATTCTATGAAACAGTTCTGCTCTGTCCTCTAGGCTGCAATGAGTAGGAATGCGCTCAATGGCAGTGAGTAGCTTAAAAGAGAGTCCTTGCAGGTACCAAAATGGGAGGTACAATTCAGAAAAAAGAGAACGAAAGTAGTTGTACAACTTGAAGAATGTAATCAGGGAGACCAAACTGTACTCCTGTGAAGTTATAAGAAACCCACAGGGGCAGTTTTACTCTATCCTATAGGGTCACTATGAATCAGAATTAACTTAATGGCAGTGAGTTTTATGTTATCCACCAAAACAAAACAAAAATACCCCAAGGGAGCCCAATGGTTTGACCCTATGGTGCCTGGGGCTGTTGTTGAATGCAAGACTGACTTGATGGCAGCTGCCAATAGCAACAGTGGCCCAGAGCATCCAACGATGCTGGACTTCAGCTCACCAGACCCCACTTCATTCCAGCACAGCCACACATGAAGTGCATCTGAGCAACGAATCCGCTAAGTTCTTCTCCTGCCTTCCGAACAGTGCTTCCTATAGCCTCTCGCACTTGTAACACTCTCATTTAACACTGAGCTGCAGAAGTAAGCAGCCTTTGTCAGTTGGGCTCTGAAAGCAAGCTGATTTAACAGGAATAAACTAAGTTGTTCAGATAAAAAGAATCCTGTGTCTTCCTCCTGCCCCTTACCCCTCCTTTCTTCTTGCTCTCCAGTTTCCTCTGGCTTGCTATTCAGCCTGAGCGGAATACAGCAAATGATGTACTGTACATCACAAATGAGTGAAATACCATACCTACTTCATTTTTGGACACTAGTCTGGAAAAATCGTGGTGTTTTCTATATTAGTTATCCTATAAAAAGATCCATAAGACTAGCATGAACAGTATGATAAATACAGATGAGAAAGGATATATTTTACTATCATAAATACCAAAGACAGAATATGGTTATTTCTACTTGATAAAACGCAACCTCTTCCCCGAGCCTTCTGAAGGCCCAGGGCTGCAAATGCAGACTTGTGGGTGTCATTCTCCATGTCAAGTGGCAACCAGTAGTCACACCATCTGTCAGTTTGACAAGCACTCTCCCAGCATTCGGGGATAAAGTGCACACATACAACGCCCTCCCTGACAAAAAGAAACCAGGGAGGTGAGGGCTAGCCACCAGAGGGAAGACGATCAAGTTGGCAGGGAAGGACTAGAAACTGGCCACAATAAATCAAAAACTGGCAAAGGGGCACAGAAAACTTGCTCACTGTGTAAGGTGAAAAAAAAAGGGACAAGAACAAGAAAAAAGGGCTAATCCCACAGCATAGGGTCAAATGGGCAAATGGAAAGAGAGGAAAACGTGTCCTTGATGGATAAAAGAAAAAAGAGCTCAATCACCCTGAAAGACTTCTGGTTTCATGTACTGTTGTGATATCTGTCCAAGGAATCAGCCCACCAAACCTCCAGACAAAATGTCCACTCCAGTACTTTTCTCTCAGCGGTTCGCGCCTCACGACTCACTCTACAGAATCCCAAAGGCTATTATATGCCCACCAATTTAACTAGTAATAATAAGCACAATCATTTCTTGTCCTTCCCGATCCACTTTCTAACAAGCATTCAAGAAATAGTTACTGAAATACTACTGAACGTCTAGCAAGGCCAAGGAGATACAGAGATGTGCCAAAGATTTCTGTTGAAGCAGGTAGGGTGAAACCACAAAATCAATACACACACACACATACACACCCCAAAATCCAAGCCTGTTGCTGTTGAATATAGTTCAGCTCATGGTGACCCTATGTGATCCAGAGCAGATGCTGCTTCATGGGGCTGTCTTACCTATACTCTTTTAAAAGGCAGATCAGATCATTAGCATACATAACAAGTGTCTAAGGTGGTAATATATTCTATAAAGAAAATACAGAAAAGGAGATAAAGAATGATGGGATTAAGAGATGCTATTTTATGGGCAGTCAAAAATTTTTCTGTGAACAAAATGATATACGAGAAAATTCCCTGCCTCAAGACAGGAAGGTGCTTGAAACTTGAATCAGTGAGCCTGGTTGAAGCAGAGCGACAAAAAGTGATTGTGTTAGGACAGTGGTTCTCAGCCTTCCTACTGCCGGGGCCCTTTCATACAGCTCATGTGGTGGGGACCCCCACCCATAAAATTATTTTCATTGCTACTTCATCACTGTTATTTTGCTATTCTTATGAATCATAATATAAATATCTGATATGCAGGATTTATTTTCATTGTTACAGATTGAACATAAGCACAGTGATTAATCACAAAAACACGTAATCATATATTATGAAATATTTCTAATTTCAAATAAATGAAATTTTATCTTAAATCATGGTGTAACATGGGTAATACAGTCTTAATATAACAACAGTACACTGCATTGCTACATTTTGTGCCAGTATTCCTAAAAAGCCAACATCAGTGTGAAAGTTGAGAAAGCTTCTTTCTCACCAGATGAGAAATTCCCGAGGCAGTCTTTGGAAGAGCACAATGAAGATCATCTTCCACAAGTCTATTTCTGTATTTAGACTTGATAATTAACAAGCTAGAAAACCCTGTTTCACAAAGATATGTTGTTGGAAATGGAAGAAGGCGGCGCAACACAGTCTCAGACAGAACAGGATATGACTGCAAACACTTGATCCAGAATTTTGTAACTGGCATGGTAGAGAAATCAGTTCTCACTGCAACGCTGTTAACTTAATAAGTTCAATGAACTCTTCTTGTGTTGTCTCAGGAACATCTTCAACTTTGGCTTCTGGCAAGTGCAAATGGAGTGTCAGGTATATTTGGAAAGTATGATGACATTTCATCTGCAAGCATGTGTTCTTTCACAGAAATTATCACTGTCATGTTCCTAAAAGAAGGCAAAGGTAGGCAACTGTGAATTTTATTTTCACCCAATTTTTTTTGCCAAAGTTGAAGTTTCATTTGGAATAATCATATCTTTTCAGACAAATCGAGGCATGCTGCATTTGGTCCTTACATTGATAAATTTAACTCATTCAAGATGGCAAAGATGTCAACCAAGTAAGCTATTTTCTGCAGTTCACTTTTATAGCTGAAAAGTGCTTTGAACTGTGGCCATGCTTTCTGATTAAAAAACATTTTGAGTTCATCATGAAGCTCAAAAACACATTTTAATACTTTTCCTCTTGACAACCATCTCACTTCAGTGTGAAATAGCAGAGCATCATTCGGCGCATCCAACTCGTTGCACAGTTGCAAACAGTCGACTGTTTGAAGTGCTCGCCTTTACAAAACTGACAGAACTTATGACGCTTTTCATTACGTCTTGTAACTCTTGTGGCAGCGTCTTCGTTGCTAATATGTGCCGATGAATCATACAGTGAGTTCCAATCCGTACCCAACGTTGAAATCCAGATCGACATCCTAGCTTAGCTAGAGCACCATCTGTGCAAACACCACAAACCTTTTCCCAAGAGAGCTGATGCTCTTTCAGAAATGAACCAACCGTGTAAAATACATCACCTGCAGTAGTTGTTGCTTCAAGAGGTTTGCAAATAAAAGAAATTAATCTTTAAAGTCGCCATGATGAATATACCTCATGTAAACCAGTAACTGTGAACAGTTTGCAACGTCTGTAGATTCATCAAGCTGTAGACTAAATATTGGAAGTGGAGCAGATTTAATTTGCTGGATTATCTGATCAAGAATATCAGCAGACATATCTATTTTTCTGTGGGTAATGTCGTTAGATAAGGAAATTACACTCAATTTCGTAACAAATTCGTCTCCATTCATAACTCGAACAATGTCTTTGGCCGCTGGCAATAGTAAATCTTTAGCAATGGTGTGAGGTTTCATGGCTCTGGAGACTCTGAGTGCCACCAAATATGAAGCTTCAATGGCTGCTACTTTTGTTTGTGGTACTTGCCACCAGTGTCAAGTCTGGCTTTCTTGAGTCCATCAGCTTTGCTTCTAAAATAGTTGGCATCCTTGCCGGCAAAGCTCAGATGCTTGCTATCAACATGGCGTTTTAGTTTGTTTGGTTTCACAGATTCGGCTGATAGAACTTCACAACATACAACACACTGCGGTTTTTCTCATTCCTGCTGTAATTATTGAGGTAAAACCATACTGTAAAAAATCCTCACTTTTCTTAACATTCTTCTCTACATGATCCATTGTCATGGCATGGTTTGCTGATGATGATAATATATACAAAAGTTTTAATAATACAAAAGATGATACAGGGCATAGTTCAGTCAATACAGTTCATTAAAGTTTCCTATGATTTATCATTCTGTTGGGTTTTTTACATACCTGTTAATAGCACAAGGGGGCAGTATTTGCATCAACCACAGCTGAATATAAAAAGACCGATCAGCATCCAGATTCCTAAGACCATAGGAAATATGTGTTTTCCGATTGTCTTAGGCGACCCATGAAAGGGTCATTTGACCCCCAAAGGAGTCGCAACCCACATGTTGAGAACCACTGTGTTAGGAGAGAATACCGGGGAGATAAGATAATCAAGTTAAATTTTGCCTTTCAGACCATGGAACCAACATTAGATATTATTTGAAGATGGATAACTAAGGTCACACCCAGCCCGTTGCCATCAATCAATAAGATCCCTGTCATATTCCTTTCCGTTTTCATTCTTCCTCTTCCTACTCTCATTCTCATTCCACATGGTCTTATTCTTTCTATTCTTTTCTCTCAAGTAGAACCCATACCTATTAAAGCCAGAAGCTGAGAAACTTAGTCATCCTGTACTCCTCTGTCTCTTAAGTCTGGCCTCAACACCACCAGGACATCCTTCCAGCCTACCCCTATGCAATATGCTTAGAATCACAACAGCCTGGACTGCGGAGGTCTGCTTTTAAGTGCCACCACCTTTCTCCACCCAGCAGCTGGAGGGAGCCTTTGAAAACGTCAACCAAATGACGTCATTTCTTTCCCCCAAACTCTGAAGTGACTCTCCGTTTACTTTTTCAAGCACATTTCTGCCTTAGGACAGGAATTTCTGCGCATATGTCATCTTTTTCAGGGAAAAATTCTCAGACTGCCCTATATAAACAGCATCTGTAGAGCATTCCCTCCAGAACACTCCAGGTACAGACAACTTCACAATGAATCTAGGTAGTTCTACACAAATTCTTCAAAGATTTCACATAAATGTTCCATAAAATAGGAAAAACACATTCCCTAATTAATTTTATGAGGCCAGCATTATTTTGATACCTAAACCAAGAAAAGTCATCAGAGAGAAAAGATTCTATAGCTAAGGTTCATATCTCTGTATATAATGAACACAAATATAAAAAAATATTTTTTAAATTTAAGTTGATTCCCAATATATGTAAAATGAGTAACATACATTAAAAGTGGGATTTCCATCACATGAAGTCAAGGTTGGTTTAGTCGATGCATTTCACAACTTTAACCATCACTTAAGTGGTGTTTATAAACTTAAGAAAAAAACACAAAACATAATAATCTAAAAAGACACAGGGGGAAAAAAGCGTATAAAAACCCAACAGTTATTTCCAATAAAATTTCAAACAAATGGAACTTCCTGAACCCGATGAAGGACTTATACAAAAGGAAAAAAAAAAGTTAAAAACATAAGCAAAAAAAAACCTCTCACTGCCATCAAGTGGATTCTGACTCACAGCAACCCAATAGGGCAGGGCAGAACTTCCCTCTGGGTTTCCTGGCTATCCCTCTGTAAGGGGAGTAGAAAGCCTGCTTTTTCTCCTAGCCAATACCCCAAGTACTGGTAGAATAGAATCCGTTCTCCTGAGGGCTGGAAGATTTAACATGAAACGGCCCTCTTTATATCTCGTCACACGCCAGCTGGAAATGCAGTTCTTATGACATTGAAACGCTACACCAGTCTGACTTGCTGGCTTTGAATTCATTCACCTCTGAGGCCACACAAGCCTGTCATCTGCTTGTCAATCTTTGGTCCATCAGTTCTTGCAGCTAGGTGAGTCGACAGAGGCCCCCTAGGCTAACATTTGACCCACACTCTTCGAACTTGTACGTTTCTCCAACTGTGTGAACCATTTCCTTAACATAAACCATATAAACCTCTCTATATACCAGTGGCTCTCAACCTATGGGCTATGACCCCTTTGGGGGTTGAATGACCCTTTCAAACGGGTTGCCCCATTCATAACAGTAGCAAAATTAGTTATGAAGTGGCAACGAAAATAGTTTTATGGTTGGGGAGGTCACCACAACATGAGCAACTGTATTAAAGGGTCGTGGTATTAGGAAGGTTGAGAATCACTCATATATACTCTATGAGCTTCAATGGTCTTGCTTCTCTAGAAAAACCAGCCTAAGACACAGGTCTTTAAAAGTTTAAATCAAGTTTGAGTATCTCTGCCTTTTAAATGGATGTTTGGAATATATACAACAAATATAATGAATGATACAGTTAGATTTAAGTCAACCATCTTGCTGTGGGATTCCCAATGGTCCAATTTGGTTTGTTGTTTTTTTTTTTTTTTAATTTCCTTCCTTGCTGCATCTTTTGGGTTAATTGGCTATTCATTTATTTTAGAATTGATTTTTTTCTATTCAGATTTAAATTATACACTGTGGGAAACAGACCTGGGGAAGATTGTGTGCGCAGAAAAGTGCCTTTTTCCCCCCAAATCATTTTACTGGGGCTCGTACAACTCTTATCACATCCACCCATCCATCCATTGTGTCAAGCACATTTGTTGCCATCAACATTCACAAACATTTTCTTTCTACTTGAGCTCTTGGTGTCAGCTCATTCTCTCCCCACCCCGCCCCCCCAAGAACCCTTGATAATTTATATTTTGTCATGTTTTACAGTGTCCAGCATCTACCTCCACCCACTTTTCTGTTGTCCGTCCCCCAGGGAGGGAGTTATATGTAGATCCTTCTTTATTCTCATATTTAAGAAGACTGGGGGGCCAGGTTTCTGGATGGAGGGAGGCCTTCACACTTTTAGAGATGAGTCCCAATCTCATTCTCATAATTAAGACTAATCCCCACGGCATTCTGATAAGGATCATAGATTGTTCCCTGGAGAAGAGCTCAGGGCAATTAACATCAAGCCAGCTCAGATGACCAAGGATAGGCTGCCACCTTGACTCTAGAATGCACCCATCTTGTTACGTATGTACCTTCCTATCACGTGTGCCTCTAGAACCCTCCCTCTTCCTATTGCCTGTACAGTGAACCCTTGCCACTTCGCGCTTCGACTTCCGCGGCTTCACTCTATCACGGGTTTTGCGTAACAGCGCATGCTCTGTCATTACTGCCACTGATTGGCTCATACTGTACACGCTTGATGCCATAAATAATATAATAAATAATAAATGATAATTGTAACGTCCAAAATGTTTTACTGTATTTTCCCTTTTTCGTTTAATAAGTTGGGTAATACGAGTGTAATGGTGACTAAAGGGTGTTTTTTCATGTCCTCTATGCTCTAACTACGAAAATATTTGATTTACAAATAAGAAATCCTACTTCGCGGAATTTCATTTATCACGGTAGGGTCTAGAACCGATTAACCGCCATAAACGAGGGTTCACTGTATACCCCTATCTTGTCCACTTCATGTTACATGTATGCCTCTAATACACCTCCTTCATGTTACATATGTGGTTACTGTGGCTTGCATGGCCAAGATTATGGAAACTCGTTAGAAAATACATTACTGCCTGACTCTGGCTCCAGTTGCCATGGAAGAGGTCCCAGACATGACTTTTGCATGCCATGTCTGTTGTGTTTTTCAGTTTACTCTTCGATAACCTTTAATGACCGCCCTGAGACCTATTCGGCTGTGTTGGCCGGACCCCTACAAATAGTGCCTTGAACAGGGGGGACTAAGGACAGTCTCCTCCAGAGGAGGAATTACCCTGTAAAATCCAGTCAGATGGTAGAGTGAATCAGGGAAATTAATTGCAGTGTGATAATCCAGTTGAGGGATTAGCAAATAAATAATAATTATATATATATTTCGATTGAACAATGGGGCAAGGTGAAAGTAAATCTAAAACTTACTATATTACACTCACCCACTTACAGGGGGGGGGGGGAACGACACGGTGTAGCAGTAACAAAAAGAAAGTTGTAAAGTTTTCGACAGAGTAAAAAAGTATAATCCATAGTTCCTAGAAGAAGGAACTTTAGATCTATGGACTTTGGAAAAGGTCGGTATAAACGTAAAAGCAGCACACAGAGAAGGGGACACTATCCCCTTAGAGACCTTGGCCTCTGTGGGCTCAAGTTAAGATGGTTTCAGAACTTATGCAGATGGCTGAAGAAAAAGCCTAGGGAGAATTGTTGTGTGAACTATCAAAATCTAAAAAAGCGAAATAAAGTCTCTTTAATTTACCCCTCAATTACACAACCATCTCCTTGGACCATTTCTGGCCCCCCTCATAGCTTTTTGTATTATTTTTAGTGGTTGCTTTGGCAACCATTAGATATATTTTTAATGCCATCAATTTACTTCCAAACTCACTGCCATCAAGTTGATTCTGACTCATAGTGACCCTCTAGGTCCTGCCCCTGTGAGCTTCCAAAACTAACTTTCCAAGGAAGTAAAAAGCCCTGACTTTCTCTCACAGAGTGGCTGGTAATTTCAAACCCCAGCCTTGTGATTAGTAGCCAAACTTGTAAACACTATGCCACTAGGTCAAATGTTCTTGATTTCCCAGTTTACTACAGTTAATATTATACTGCGTAAAATGCAAGAACTTTGCTGTCATCTCTAAACAAAACCAAAGCCAACTTGCTGCCATCGAGTCAATTCTGACGCACGACACTCTATAGAACAGAGGAGAACTGCCCCTTCGGGTTCTGAAACTTGTAAAACTTTACAGGCATACACAGCCTCGTCTTTCTGCCATGGAGGCCCTGGTGAGCGGCTCAGTTTATAACCCACTACACCCCCGAGGCTCCTCCTTGCTGCCCCACAGTATTTCAGTCCTCCTTCTTCCTCAACCCTCTGTCTTCCAAGTGCCTGCAGAAAACAACTGCCCTCTCTACTTCTATTCAACATGGACTGGGAATTCTGGCCAGTAGAAAAAGTCAAAAAAGACAAACAATGGCATCCAGAGTGAAAGGGAAAAAAAAACTATCTTCATTTACAGAAAACTGAACAGTTAAGGTAGAAAACACTACAGAATCTGCAAAAGAGTTGTTACTGGGACAATTAAGTTTAGCAAGAATAAAAGGTAATCAGATTCTATTCTAATTCTATACACTACCAATGAAAATTGGAAATTGTATTACAAAGTACCACTTATAACAGCATTCAAAAAGCATTACATACTTAGAAATAAATTTACTAATAAACATACAAGACGCAAAAATCTAAATTTTAAAAGGGGTATTAAATAAACAAAGGAAGAGATATACCAGATGCATGGATTAGGAGATTCAGTATCAGTATAACAATGATCAAATTGACACTAAATGTTTGCCTTTCTATAGTTTCCTTCATTTTCAAACTCATATGGAAACATTACATTGTACATTCACATACATACACATTTTTGTTTAGAAAATGTTGCTTTATAAAATTGATTTTTATAATCACTTAATCTATAAATCAACTGGTATATTAATATACTGTAAATGACTGCATAATATTCCACAGCATAAGTTTATCAGTTTAATTATTCTTCTGTTCATAGGTACTATTAAAGATGCACTTCAAAAGTTAAATGTTTTTAACAAAGACTTTTTAAAAATAGATAACCTATACCCCTGCCTTTGATATTTCAGATTCATTGTTTTTATTTCTGTTTTAATCAAAATGTTCTGTTGGTTATTGAGAGGAGATCAACATAGCCAATAAGGAAGCTAGATTTGTCTTTCACTAATGCTGTTGAATTTTGATTCTTATATTTTGAACATAGTTATTACTGTTCTGTCAGGCAGAATTTCTGAGTAAGGAAAGTTGCAGCTCAGATAGGTTACATAGTTTGCCCAACCAAGATCACAGAGCCCAAAGCTGTAGATGTAGGACCCAAACTGGCTCCATCTGATGCCCAAACTTATGATTTGCTCAAGATACCACCTTGTCCTTCCCAATTAGCCTTTTCATTTACTGGGGTTTGAAACAAGAAAGGCACTATGAAGAATTGTTTGGCATCCTTTACAAAACCTCTGCTGAAAAAGCTGTCTATAATTTACATTACTCAGTGTTTCTTTTACAAGATTTCAAGTGACAGATTTTCTCTTAGATACTAGTGTTAAAAGAAGTTAGTTTCCTTAAAGGGACCATTCAATCTCTCATGCCAAACACAAGTTCTGCCCACATGGGATGGTCATAAGATCTCTATTCTAAAGGAATCTATAAACATGACATAATGTGTATAGCAGCCATCTATGTAAAGCGTCAACTAAGTCCTCATGGTAAAAGCACATTACTATGTATAATCCACGGAGTGTAAATAATATGATCCAAACTTACAGGAGGGACTGGCATCCTAACTTAAATTGTGAACACTTGTTTTGCAAAAGGATATAGAAGACAATGGAAGCCCAAAACCTATTTGCAGGGCCCATACATGGACTAAGTCTCTGGTGAATCCCCTCTGGTCATATTTGATGGCTGTGAATAGACCTGTTATCAGACAGAGAGCACTGAGTAGTTGATTATGGCAGATGTAGTTAGGTCAAAATGTAAGATCTTATCATTTGATCTCCCCTTTGACTCATTTTAAAGCCATTTCAGTTTGAAAAAAAAGTGATGGAGAAATACTCATGGACTACAGCCCTGGTGAATCTCATGACCATGGGCCCGGGATGTGAACAGCTTTGCTCTCATGCAGCATGCATTGGAAAGTGGATTGCTGCAGATGCAGTTAGCTTAAAATTGAGCACTCCAAAGTTTGTTCCAGTTTTTAATATTTCCTGCTTTCTTTTAGATTTACTTATCTTGGATTTCATATGTAGAAAGACATTTTTTAAAAATCACCTAAGAACAATAACAATAACCTCAATTGAAAAGAAAGGGGAGCTAATAACAATGAGTACAGAATGAAGAAAATATACTAAAACTGGTGATGATTGTAGAACTCTTCTTGATGTAACTGAACTAGTGAAATGTATGATACATAAATTATATGCCAATAAAACTGTTGGGGGGAAAATACAATGTGTGCACAAATAACTATACTGTAATATAAAAAGCAATATGATCTCTAAACAAAGACTCCATGATAACCCACAAATTTCCCTTTGCATTGACTGCCTTCCGCAGCCACGAGCTAATCTAACATTTTAGTAATCATGTCACCTCAAGTGCGTACAAGAAAACACTTTACTTGCTAGTCTGCTCTCTCGGTTTAAAATGGACCATTGTATACACCTGCCAGCACGTTCTACCAAATACTTTGGGAGAAGTAGGGAGAGTATCTAATATAAACAAATAAGTAGTTTTATTAATATGAACAGTGTCCAAAGAACACAACATTTACCTTTCTTACAGAGTACAACACTACTGGACTGGAGAGAGGATCAAATGAGGTTGTTGTTCAAAGTACTCAGAAAACTGGAATTCTAGAATTATTTGTAAATGGAAGTTCTATCTCTACTGCTTTCCACAAACTTTACACAAAGGCTTAAAATCCACACTAGATTAATATTTAGAATGTATAAGTTGATAAAATGACAAGTGAAAATGGGGTATGGCTGGGTAAATGGTATTTTCAAGGGTCAATGCAATGCAAATAATGTGAGTTTTGTATAGCTTCTTTGTTCCTTTAGCTTTGGGGGGAGGTGGTAAAGAACACTAGACTAACAAAAGTGGTGGTTTCGAAGCACTACCCTGACTCTGTCCTTTTCACATCCTGTGCATGGTAATTTGATAGTGCCTCTGCAATGATATCTAAGTGCCCTATGATGCATGTCACCAGGCCCTGCTGATTTAAGACACATCCAACTTTTTAAAGTAATGCTAGCTTTCTTGATTCTCCAGTAGGTTTTGGCTTCCCTCCCACCCATTCAGATTTTCTAGACAGTGACCTTATTTACAAGCTATATTTTTGATGACCATAAATAAAATATCATAAAAGACTTTGAAATACTGTATACCTATTACCTTTCCTCATTAATAAATATTTTTATTTATTTTTACTTTGTTTTCATTCATCCTGGGTCATTCAAGTGGGCCAAATATGGAAATCCAGAACACGATAATGTTCTGATAATAAAGGGAGAACAGAAGGAGAAGGTGAGAGGACACATAAACATATTACATTGTCTCTTTTTCCCTTGGATCCTGTTCCTCCCAGTTCAAGTCAAGGAATGTGATGTCTAGGAAGGCTCTGTAGTACAAAACAGTATGATGCAACAAAGAGAACAATGGATAGAGAGACTCTTTTTTCCATCATGAGCAAGCTGTAAAATTTTCAATAAATCATTCTCTCTAAATTTTTTTTAACCTAAAAATAAGCTAGATGATCACTAATTCGCCTTCTTTTAAATAATGTAATGAATTTAAAACACAGTTAGAATACAACATAATGCAGCCTGTGTTCCCCAGAGCCCCTCTGATCCCCAGAGCTTGTCCTCCCCCACTGTCCTTCACTCACACTTACATAAAATTAAAATTCACACAAGATCTGAAAGAGACTTAATAGCATAAGGTACTTGCATTTTTAAAAACATCAGTTAGAGCAGAACTTAGGAGTGAGTCAGAGGAGAAAGGAAGACGTGACCCCTATCAGCGCAGAGAGGCCAGCACCTATCTAGTGCCGTTCTCCTATCTTCCTGTTCCTCAATTAGACTTCTATTTTCCACAAAGCATATTCACAGGCAGCTATAAATACCTTTCAATTTCTTATTCAAATCCTCAATGTCTAGTTTTGCACTGACTCCAGTTTCTACCCTGACCACTAAGGTGATTGATTACAGGATTCATCAGTGTGGCTGCACACAAGCCATGCCTTTTCATCCCCAGGCCTTGGCACGCACACACCGACACACACACAAAGTCACTGGGCATACTAGAAAGGCACAAGCAAGAAGGAGGGAAAGGAAATTATCGAGACTAACTGGGGTTGACACTTTTTAAAGACTGATAATAAGGAAGGAGCGTGAGGGGAAGAACAAACAGTAATTGGTGGGTAGCGGTGGGCAGTGGGGGAGCATGAAGTAGGGAATATGAAAATTACGTCCAAATAAGCCCGGGAACTTTGTTTCTTGTTTTGTTGCAATATGCAGTGAGGAGTGAAAGGAGAGCAGAGCTGAAGGATAACGGTGACAGAAGTGAAAACGGAGGCGAAAACAAGGATAAATACCACGGAGAGAAAAGGAACTAAAATCGAAAATGAGAAAGGATTAATAATGAAAAGCAAGAATACGGAAATCTACAACCCAGCCAGAGCACATATAAAGAATTTTATCATGTTGGTGCACAAATGGGAGAGCAGCGATGGGAGCAGAAGGGGAGGGAGCGACAAGCACGAAGGAGAGTGCACAGGAAGGACGAGAGGAGGAGAAACAGAGCCAGCTGGGTTACAAACCAGCAGCATGTGTCTTTTTGTTTTGCTCTGTGTTTGTTCTTTTAAATAGAAGCACAGAGTGGTGAGAGATCATGATAAAGAACAGCACCATCTGGGGCATGTTTTTATTGGCCTTTTAATGTACTGCAGGGCACAGAACCCCCCCCAAAAAAGAGTGTGTGTTTGGGGGTGGGGGCGGGGAGAGCAGTGAGGCAAATGCAATAGAAACAGGAAGCAATAGAAAATGAGTTGGGGGGGGGGGGAGACATTGCCCAACAGCACAGGTGGTAAACAGAAGTTTCAGACTACTCTAGCAAAATAATTTCGTAAGGCAAAGAAAACTTGAAAAACAAAACAAAGTGCAATTAATTCAACGTAAAAAAAATTTTTCATTGAACCTGAGTCTTTACCATTATCATCCATTGGATCTGACCCAATACTAGGTTCTACTCAAGTTTTTCATTTCGATCTTGCAAATTAATCACTTTTCTCCATCCACACAGAGATACTAAGCTAAACGAATGGTATACAAAGTTCGAGTAATCTGGCTGTACCATCCGGAGTTTCCAACTCAACAGAGGAGGAAAACACACACTACTTAAAATAGCCCTCAAGTAATCTGTTCTGCAATTGCATTGTTCCTCTCTTAACACTTTCCACTTTGTAGGACAGTCATCCCTACCAGACTATAAACTTAAGAATCAGGATTTTTTTTCTGATTAGTTTTTATGCTCAAGAGAATCTAGTACAATGTCTTATACATAATAAGTTCAATACAAAGTAAGAGAGGGGAACAAAGAACAGATTTTTAACTTACTCTTGAGTGTGGAAATGTCATGGAGAAGACAAGATCTAGCAAGATTTTAAAGGATGAGAAATTCTAAATGAGCAGGCGTAGGGACACTCCAAGACAAAGAAGCATAAAATAATCTCAAGAAAAGGAATACCATCTAAGTCATCCTGTGACAAGGCAGTATGCAAGAAGATAAAGAAAAGCTTGGCTAAGATGTGGACAAGACTGAGGAAGACATAGGCCACTAGGCGGATTTGGTAGATTTGATATGAAATGCAACTATAGTTTGACCTTTTTTGAGAAAAGGCAGTACACAATCAAAGCTAGGTTTGAGAAAGATTGCTCTGGCTACCATACTATAAGAGAAGAGAAATTGAAATGAGTCAAGTTTGTGGACTATTTCACAGAAGACATACTGTATTGAACTATGTCACACAGGATAACCAGAAGCGCAGTTGGAGAAAAGCTCTTCAGGGAACAGGGCAAAACCCGTGGTATGAAAACATAAATGGGTACAAAGATTTGTAACTAATAAAAAACCCTTCAAAGTGGCTTGAGATCATGATATTTAGAGGAGAGAGATACATGACCTGGAAGACAGGTTAAAGTTAGGCTCTGAGGAACACTGTTCTGTCCCATTCAATGACAAATTTCATCATTTCAGAGGGGAAAATGCCCCATATTGCCCATCCTGAGTCATATCATCAAGTGGTGTGTGATTCAACAATTATTCATGATGACGGTGTGACAACACCTCTGCTTGCATATGAAATGAGACACTGTCTGCTTCGACTTCAGAACATATAACTGCTGGAAAGAAAACTATTTCTAATTCTCACTGACCCAGCTCACACAGATCAGATTCCTGGAAAATATTTTGGATAAATCATCAAATCCAGAAGAATGGAGTTGCTGTTTTTAACTTCCCAAAGAAAAAGAACTACTGGGGTAGGGGTCAGCAGAGGAATAAGAGCCAGAATATTCATTTACAGCATGAATTTTGCTAAATTTTAGATTCAAGCAAACTGAATGACACTGAATTCTTCTGTGCACTTCATGACAAATTTATATCTCCAAATCTGTGATTTGAGAACAGCCAGTGTTTCATAAAACTGCACATTTTGTCTTTCCTCCTAAGCCATCCCCATCACTCATCACAAGCTAGCATTTAATACCTTCAATAACGACACTCAGTAAGGTGAACTCTGCTCTTGTGATACTGTACTCTAACTTCCTGTGTCTCTGACATATTCAAGAAGTGAGACTCATGCATAGCATGCTTATATTACTCCCTCCTTAGAGAAAGCTCACAGACAATGTCAGGTCTGGAGAGATAAGAGCTGCTTCCAGGACATGAATTCTCATGAGGATTAGGCAACCACCAGCTGGGGCTTCCGAGTTTATCTGTAGCAGCTGCCTTCCAAGTACCACACTAGAAGGGGAGGGGAAAAAAGTCTAATTCTAAGTGTTTAACAAGTTGCTCTACCTTGGCTCTTATTATTGTTCTAGATTGTTTCTTTCCCTTTTGTAAAACAATAAAATTATACATAGTGACCTCCTCTTAACACAACAATTTACCAAATTAAGGGTGTTATGTATCCAAATAATCTCATCATGCGCTCAAATATTTGCTAACTTAAAAAATAATTTATTTTAATAATTACCTAACAATTGTCCAGTGCAAGTATTCTCACTAATAAAAAACTTTACCCTTAAAAAATGTGGATACTGTAACCAATGCCACTGACAATTATGTTCAGAAATTGATATGGTAGTGGGTTTTGCTGTGTGTATTTTTGCCAAAAATAAAATATGAATTAAAAAACTGCAAAAAAAAAGTGAATACTACAATGTATTAAAAGTATCTCCTTCAAATACAAGGCTTTAGATTTTGTTTTAAGCATGACAATATCTCAAGTTATTTTTTTCTGATCTCTTCAAATGATATTAAAATAATCATAACATTTTACACTTTATTAAAAAAGCTCTTAATCAAATATTTATAGAGCAGAGAGCTCAAAGATTAAAACAAAATTAACATACTAAGAGAAAAGTTAATTTTAAATACTCAGTTTTAAATAGCCACCTATTAAAATTATTTCTACATTAAACTTTTATATTATTTAATTATATTTTAGGTTATTATAAATTACCATGATGAAATAAAGAGCTATACATAAAGGAAAAACATAATAGAAAAAGTAAAACAAATTTTCTTCTATCATGCATGAGTTCCACTCTAATAGATCTTAAAATCTCTACACCACCCAAACTATGTCTATTTCTTTAAAACTAGGTCTCCTTTCATTTCAATACAATATTCTTCTTTTACCTGACATACAACGTTGTTACATCTGTTCATTTGAATATCTCCTGGTAAAGAACTTGTTCTTAAATTACACAGACAATATCATTGCTAGAATCATCACAGATCCAGCAAACTGGTTACATTCTATTGCTAATGTTGCATTATAATAAACAGTTTTAGAAACAGAGCGGTTTAGTTTATTCATTGTTCATTCAAAATACATAACAAGCCCATTTCTGTACTAGACAGTATGAGTCAGAGAAACAAAAGGCAGAAGGTTTTGATGTCTCAAAATCATATAATTAGTGGATTGCATGATTTCCGAAGTTTCTTCCTTCACCAAATACCGCCATGGATTTCTCTCTCTAACCTGACACAAGCACTCTAGTCCTACTTCTGGAAACACTTCGTAATTTCTTCACTGAAACCAAATACAGAGAATTAAACTCAACACATCTCAAACTAAGCTCATCATCATCTCTCTCTCTAAACGGGCCCTTCCTTCCACCTACTTTATATCTGCCAGGGGGGGCAATTATTAAAATTCACGTTATCTTGCCATCTCTAAACTCTTTCACGATTCTCTCCATCAACATTTTTATCAAGTAATGAATCCTGTTAACTCTTACTCCAAATTTATTTTGACAATATTTTATTTACTTTCAATACTACCATTACCAACCTGTTAAGTTACCCCTAGGGTTTAGATTAAATCAATTTTAGAGGTAAGCTTCCCCCAAAACCAATTTTCTCATATTGATCTCCCAATCTGTTCTTCTCCTGGTTTAAAATACTATTCTCATTCCTCCAGAGTCAAACTCTCCTTGTTCTCAAAGATTTCAAATTCAGCTATCTCATTCTTCATGTGACATTCTATAGTAATCTCAGAATACAGTCATCTTCCCTTCTCTGAAGTCACAGAGCACACTGCTCTGCACGGTCACATCACAAGCATTACTTCTTGGTGGTATTTTCAGACACCTAAGGGAGCTGGGAGACAATAAGCAAAAAGACTGCAAAGGGATTTTTGGTTTTGTTTGTTTGTTTTCCTGCAGGATCCTTGGTGGGCTATAAAACAAGTACTTGTTGATTACATTCATCCAAGAAAACAACTTAGGCATTTAGTGTCTAACGGCATGTATTTTATAAAGGTCTTGCCTTTACAAACAATATCAGAGTCTAAGAAATCTGAGTTTTAGTTCCGCTCTACCTTAACGAGTGGGCAATGACGATTCCAATGATGTAATTCATACAAAGAGGTCCTGTGGAGACAGAATTTGAGTATAACAACTGCTTGTAGTGTAATATTGGGTATTCTTTTTAAAGTGGGATTTTTCTTTTAAATTCCTGGTATTTGTTAGAGATTGGATTTGTTACTCAAGCTGTGGATTTATGGGATTTACATTCTTAAAACCAATTCCAGCATAATTTCACACAGAAGCCTTCTTAAAGTTAACCCATAAAAGTTAAACAAAATAAATCTTCCTTTTGAGAAGAATAAATGCTCCATGAAAATAATGAATACATCACTTAAACTTAAAGCATGATGTCTGTGACAACCCCAAGCTCAACCCCAATCCTCCAAATGCCCATACAGTCTGTGCTAATCTGGCCCCAGGCAGGATAACCTTTTCAGAGGTGTTTCCTCAGAACCATTTATGCACATAATTTAGTTTCCTACACCAAATCTCATTTTCATACTACTTGATTCTCTACCTATACATTTTTTATTTTGAATGGCAAGGCTCTGTCCCTTTAACTCTATACCATTTAACTCTATGTCAAGTGTTCTACCCACTTACTAAGTAGGCTCTAAAGTCTCTCATAAAATCTCTATTATCAAAGGTTATTATTAAAACCTCTCCTAAATTATTATCATTTACTTCAATCTAGAGTCCATTTCCTACTAAAAATACCAATCCAACAACACAAGAGTAGCATTCTTTAATAAATGTAAATACAATTATAGTACACATTATTTTTCGGCATCTGCCCTTGGTTATGTCCACGTTCTTATGAAAACTTAATCCAAAATATAAGATCAGAGTAGTTACTTGTATGGTAAGTATGAGCCAGGAAGGTTCAGAGAGCATTATCAACCTTGGTGAATCTAAGAATCAGAATGAGGAGCACAAAGGGGCTAGATATTCCATTAAAATCTTCTGTTTTAAAGAATTAGGAACATCAGGTCAAAGTAAACCAAAGGCACAGAAGCAAATTTAATGCACATTCATGGGAATGTTTTAACTACATGAGCCAAGAACTGTGCCAAGTTCTTTTGAGAAATCTTAATTCATACTTACTAAATTACCATATATACTTGAGTATAAGCTGACCCGAATATCAGCCGAGACACCTAATTTTACCACAAAAATGGCATTAAAATTGTGCTGGGGGAAAAAAAAAAGCCTGGCTTATACGTAAGTATATGCGCTATCTCCTATCTTTTTTAATGGCAGAGAAAATTTGGGGCTTAGAATGTCAAAATTGGAGCAGGAAACGCAGGTCTATTTGAATGCTAAGTCTCTATATTCTTTCTACATTCTTTCTACTATAAAATACTTCCCCATCTAGCAATTACACAACACTGTCAGTACACAGAGGAGCCCTGGTGTCATAGTGGGTTACACGTTGGGCTGCTAACCACCAGGTCAGTAGTTCAAACCAACTAGCTGCTGTACAGTAGGAAGAGAAGACAAAATGTTTCCATAGATTTACAGCCTCAGAACTCTAGAGAGCAGTTCTACTCCATCCTATAGGATTGCTGTGAGTCAGTCAGCTCAATGACAATGAGTTTTGTGTTTGATTTGGTCAGTACATTAAAAAAAATTTCCCCCCACATCTTTAAAACGTATTTGCGTTATCTTAGCCAAGTTAAGGTTTATTGTGTCACCAAGGCCGATAAACACATGTGGGATTAAATGCAGGGTGGAGGGATAAATGGCTCAGTGAGCCTTGCCTTTCTAGTTCTCAGGTCTCTTGCTTTCTGATGGTTGGACCAGGGTGCAGCTTCCTTAGCCAGTTCCCTGCTTCAGCTGGCAAAGCTTACTTCCTGCAAGACATCCCCAAAGAGAAGCTGCATGGACCTACCCCGATGCAGCCCTGGGTGCTGGAGCAACTATGTGGAGACCCCTGCCAGTGCTGAGATGCTTACACATTCACTGGCTCGGCTTTCCTCCTGCAGTTGGCATCATTGTGTGTGTTTTGTGAGATGGAGGAGGACTTTGTAGATTGGTGTTGGACATATAGGCTAATGTTGGACTTATGGGCTTTGGAACCACTCCTTGTCAATCATTAAGGAGCAGGGGTACGATTTATATAATGATACACACATGTGTGTATATGCATATGCATGTGTATTATTACTCAAGCACAAGAAAAAATGAATTTCTGATTTGGTTGAAACTTTAAAACATTATACCATGGTCAAAGAAGCCAGTCACAAAGAATCACATATTACATGATCTGATTTACACGTAAGATTTTCAGAAAAGTCGATTCATAGAGAAAGATTTGTGGTTGATTTTGAGCTGGAGCCTTGGTGAAGGAGTGGCTGCCAATGGTACAGGGTTTCTTCATTGGTTGATGAAATATCCTAATATTGATTGTGGCGATGATTGTAATCTCTGTGCTAATTCGACACTCTAAAGGGTAAACTGAATTGGATGACATGTGAAGTAAATTTCAATAAAGTTCTTATTGAAAAATAATAATAAGACACCATTGAAGAGTAGAACAAGTTTAGTACCATCTCCCAATACATAAATACACATTTCGGGCTAATTCTTTTTGAGAGCAACATAGAAAAAGGTATGGGGTTATGTTAAACACCAACTCCTTGCTCTGAAGGTTTCTGCCAGAACCAGGATTTGTTCATTAGTAAATCTCTACTAATCTCAAGCAAAGAGCTCTGGTGGCTAGATGGTTCTTGGCTGCCAAGCCAAGGTCAGTGTTTCAAACCCACCAGCAGCTCTTCAAGAGAAAAGACCTGACACTCTGGTAAATATTAAAAAATGAAACAAATTCATTACCATTAAGTCAATTCTAATTCATAGTGACCTTAGAAGACAGGTAGAATTAATTGCCCAGGTGGGTTTCTGAGACTTCAAATCTTTATGGGAAGTAGACTGCCTCCTTTTCTCCCTCAGAGTGGCTGGTGGGTTTGAACCAGTGACCTTGTGGTTAGTTCAATATATGGCCCACTATGCCACCAGGGCTCTTCTGGATAAGTATTACAGCCTAGAAAATCCTGTGGGACAGCTCTATTCTGTCCTATAGAGTGTTGCTCTAAGTCAAATCATCTTGACAGTTCACAATGAGCAGCCATCTCAATAAGAGTTCAACTCCCATAGTGGCATATCGTGAATGTTCAATATGTATCTGCTGATTGGTACTACATGTGTAAAACTGGATATGAAACAAGGAAAATGCCCAATAGTATACAGATAGGTCATACTAAGTTTTTTTTTTTAAGTTATTTAAGTTTTCTTCATACTAAATACCTTGGCAAGCTACAGCGCAAGTGTATATATGTAGATTGCTTAAATCAAGAAATTCCCTTTCGCTCAATCACCTTATAATTAACAATTTTGAAAAATGTTCCTCTAAGATAGAAATAATTTTGGAACATTTTGGTCCTCTGGATGTCAAAACACAGTACATTTTCTATTATGAGATAATATAGATGACAAAAACAATTTTTTTCCATGTCTGATTTACACAAAAGTATACTAGTAACTATCAGAAATTTTTGAGGTTACAATTATTTTCTGATTCTAACCCAATTATTACTGTTACACTACTTATTAAAACCTGTTTTCTAACTGAAATATATGTATTATTATTATTTTTAATGTGGACATTATAATGATAGAGCTTTCAATTTATGGTTAAACCTATATAACAAGAACTGCGAATTGAAGAAAAGTTCACTTTTTTTCTTAAATTTCGCTTTTATTGAAATCAGTTCAATAGCTCATTATTCGAAAGCATATGCTCATCAACACAAATACACTTTCATTCCTAAAAGTTTCTATTTGGGAATAACATCCTAAAGTAGCCCCTAAGTTGCACCACAATTCAGCTGCTAAGGAAAAGCTAAGCAATGCTTCCCATGACTAAATGGATTAATTCTTTAGCCCAAACACAATTACTGTTCTCCACACTGTTCCATTGAGCACCTAAATAAGCATCCCAAAGCTTGTTTCTTTCAAAGAAAAGATCAAGACCAAAGAATAATCCCAATGTATGAAGTTTACATTTTGTGTAAAGTTTTTAAAATGGGAAAGCATCCGTAAGTGGTGATCAGGAAAAGAAATAGGCCGTTTCAGACAGGTGTAAGGGTGACATCAATTGACTAATGGATATCTTTGTTGAAGGAGAGCGGTGTGCAGGTTCCAGAAGACGTCTTTTTCTTACACTAATTTTTCTTACTTAGAATCTGACACCACATTAACAGCAAAAAGAAAAATTCTTTGGGAAAGAGCCTTTGCTTTGAAAATTTTTAACTTCAATCACCTATGCACCAGAGCTCTCTTCTGACCATATGTGGCACACATTTTATTTTCCAATATATCACTACATTTAAAAACCTGTTGTGATAAAGATTTGATCTTATGAAAAGACTATGGTGCATCACAGACTAAGGAGCAGAGGAAATGGGGAAAATATGTAGCTGTATTCAAATAATTCTCTCCAGCTCCAGAAGATAAAATAAAGAGAGATAATAGTTTTTAAAACCAGGTGTGAATTCCCTGGTGATGACATGCCATCTGATTATAAGATGGACAGCTTTTTCTAACGTTTGCTCTCACTAAGATGCTGACACAGAACTCAGAGACTGGGTAACCCAGTCTAGAGAAAGAAATCTTAAATGGTTTTGGACCAGATAACCTGTAGAGTTCCTTTTGCCACATAAGACTGGGCATTCAATCTCCACTCCTTTTTCTCTAAAGTTTGAAAGTATAGCTGTTTTTCCATCTGCTTACTGTGCCTTTAGGGAGACTGCTATAGTCAAATTATGAGTGCAATGTTAGTTGCTAGGGAGAGAATTTTTAGCTCTTTATAATGCTTTCATTTAAAAATAGGATTATTCACTGTTACGTGGTTTTCTACAACTATGCCCCAAAGGGCGTTCACAAATAATGCAAATGTATTTTCACAAGATCGAGCTATGTAGCCTCGGTTTCCTAATGAAGGCTAAATTAATGGCAGGGCTTTCTTGCACTGTTGGCAATCTAAGTTGCCGCAAGAGGGCAGGTGGAGTAGTCTGCATGACCATTGTGTCATGGAGCTGTCTTCCTTTGGGCATAAACAAAAATAAAGTACAAAATTCCCATCTAGCTTTGATTTGTACTTGAGTTCGTTAACATGGGGTTAAACAGTCTGAACTTCACCTATAGCAATTGCAGGTATAATCCGATTAATTTAAATGGTTATTAATACCCTTTGGAATTCTAATTAGCCAGGGGACAGCTGATGCTGACAGTCTGCTGTTGGGAGGGAGGACCGGAAGGGGGTCTAGGAGGGATGGAGGAGGGGTAGATTAAGCTCCCAATCAGAGTTCAAACTCTCAGAGCAGCACCCCAACAGAATTCCCATCCACCCATTTTTACGGTGAGACTTGAGGTAGTGGGGGAGGAACAGGGCAGATGAACTAATAGCATAGTAAAAGCACATTTGAGGGCGAGAAAAGGAAAGAAAGATAAGCTACGGAAGAAGGAAACAAAAAGAGAAAAATATAAGAGAAAGACAAATTTCAATATACTTTCAGTAAGAAATACGAGTGATATGTGTAATTCTAATAAGTGCTACAAATAAAAAGGAAGCTTGCTAGAAAATACTTGTTTGCTATTCAGGCTAGAAACTTACTTTTGGCAAGTCAGAAAGGGAAAAAAAAAACACGATAAAAATGAAAACCCCAATGGCTTCTAGTCCAGAGAAATACATTTAGCGAGCACATAAAGTGGCCAGCTTTCTCAGGTGAGTACTAATGTTCTCTTACACAAAACATGAAGTCAAAGAGTGAGGGGGAACTTATAATCTCAGTTATGATTATTTTACTTATTCTAGACTTTTTACTGACTTTCAAAAGGCAAGAGTTCTGAGTACTATGGAGAACACACTCTTCCCTATCTTGCGCACTCAATGCAGCTACAATATCCAGATGGGATGCATGCTATAGCTCTGTAGGGGCTCTCGAGAGCAAACAGCAAATTGGGGAAGATCGTAATTCAAATGACCATTTTCTTCTTCGGATGTCTCCTTTTCTTTTACTGCCACTGAGTTGATTCCAACGAGGTTTAATGCAGTGAAAACCTGAGAGTTTACTTTCAGGGGTGGACAGAGACAGCTCCAGGAAAAGCCCTCTAGTTTTGGCTTGAGCATCAGCAATTAGTCTCTAAACATTCACAGAAAGGAGAGAAAGTCCCCTAGACCCGCTGTTTCATTTTTCAGGTTTTCAATATTCTTTTAAACCTCAGCACTGAAGCAATCTTGTGACATTACTAACGGCAGTTATCGCAGCAACAAAGGGGGATAGAATAGTCTATAAACCTCTAAGGAAAGACATTTTCCTCTCCGAGAAACACGAATGCTTATTTTTCCTTTCTTTGTTTTCTTGTTCCTTAGTCCCAGAAGTAGGCAGAATCACAGAGAGTGGGCAGCAGAAGGAGGTACGTAAGCCTCAGTTTTCTGGATGGAGGATTAAAAAGCAGTCACTAGTAACCCCAAATTACCAGGGAGCTCATAATGAGCGAGAGTGTGATGAAAGCAACCTGATAAAATAGTTCACCCTCCTCAGCAGCACTGTTGACCTTGAGAACGGAGTTGTGCAACAGAAGCCAGTCTGTCTCAGATTTGCCACTATGTGACACACTCAGAGGACAAATCTAAATGGTATTAACTGGAAATATGACTCACGGATGACTGGTTAGAACTGTCAGCCTGAACCCAACCAGGTCAATTGCTTATTAAAACAAAAATATCAAACTCACCAGAGATGTAAACAAGTCTTATAACGTCATATTCAAAATGTCTGTGATACAATCTAAAATTATTAGACACATAAACAACCAAGAAAACCTCAACTTTTATGAGCAATAACTGATATCAATGCTAAGTTGACAGATGACGAATTCATCCACCGAAGACTTTAATGTAGCGATTATGAATATGTTCTCCAAAGTAAGAGCATATAGTCTCAAACTACTAAAAATGGAGTCTCAGCAAGATAGACTACAACCACCAAAGTAAACGGTCACTGGCCAGCAATGAACTTAAAAAAAAACCAGAGGTCTCATATTAATTTCACCAGAGCCCCAAAATGAAAGGAGAGGGGAACCGAGGAGCTTGGAAGAGCACACCCAAGATCTCTGTCTGACGTGGTGGAGGCCGCGGAGAACAGATGCACCAACAGTGACACAGAGATGCAGTGCCAAGACTATGGGGTCCCTTCTCATCATCTGGCCAGAAACTGTGGGACTGTGAGAAAGCGCCACAGGCAAACTGCCTTCCTGAGCACAGATGCAGAAGCCTAGGGGCACACAGCGGAGGCTGAGAGACACCAGTGAGAGAATTGGCTCTTAGCTGAGGAGAGGCATTGCTATGGACCAATGTCCATATCCTTACTGTTTGCTGAGTCTCACTTGTGGTAACCTAATTAAATTCCCTAATAAACCCCCTTAATCATGCAAAAAAACCAAAAAAACAAACCAAGGGGAAAAGAAAGAATGTGATCCAGAAAAAGTATCTGAGTAAATGGCTGAAAATTCAACTTTACCAATTTACTTGCATTAGTTATGTCACTGTACTTACTGAAAAGGTGATTCTAATTCATAGCGACCCTATAGCATCATTTCTACAGCAAAACAAATCACCATTGTCAAGTCAATTCAACTCCTAGCAACCATGTAGGGCAGAACAAAACCCTACAGAGCACCTAGTGGTTTCAAACTGCTGACTTTGCAGTTAACAGTGCAACGTGTAACATATTCCGCCACCGTGGCTCCCTCAGCATTACGTATAGGGAACAAAACTAGAGTGACTGAGAATTTCTCATCAGTAACTAGGAAGGCCAGAAGGAAGCAGAACAACACGCTTAGGTGCTGACAGGAAACAAACAAAAAGCTGTCAGTCCAGAATTTTATGTCTAGCAAAGATATCCTTGAGGGATGGAGGTAAAGTAAATACCACCTCTGGGGAAGGAAAACTACAAGAATTCCCTAAAAGCAGACCTCTAAAAGAACTGTTAAAGGAAGCTCTTCAGAAAGGAATGTGACAACAGAAGGAAGCTCTGACCAACAGACTAGAGGATGAGCAAGTGAAGGGCAACCTTTTTTCTCCTCTTTAGCTCTTGAAAATACGCCTGACAGTGAGAAGCAAGAGGTTTCATACTGTCTGATGGAGTTTCAGTGGTCAAACAACTAAATGGTAACTCCACTCAAAATGAGACGAAAACTGCCACCTGCACCTTGGAAAACGAAGAAACCAACAAATTCCATGGATCTTTTTTTTTTTAAATCGTTTTATTAGGGACTCATGCAACTCTTATCACAATCCATACATACGTCAATTGTGTAAAGCACATTTGTACATTCATTGCCCTCATCATTCTCAAAA
>NW_022111310.1:969586-993077 GCF_000313985.2 Echinops telfairi | reverse complement strand
TCTTGTCCCACTATCATGCTCAGTCTTCAATTGGGTTTCAGTAATTCCTCTCGGTTACATTACCCTTGATCACACCCTACCAGGCCTCCTATACCCTCCTCACCACTGATTTGGATCACTTGTTATTCCCTTGTCCCTGGGTTTGTTAACACCACTACCTTTCCCCCCATGGATCTTTAACAACATCGTTATTTTTTTCATTTCTTTTCATCATGCTTTCCAAATGGAAACGACATCAAACTGCTGTAAGTGCCCACTTTGGCAAGACACTGTCAAGACCATATGTAGAGCAGAGGTCTTCGTGGCCTTTAGGAGATTACAATCTAAATTCCTCAATATCAACATAAAAAATAATAAATTCAAACAACAGATTTAAAGTAACCACTACCACAACAGAACAATAAGCAATGATTTAAAGGCATATACAAAATACCCATTTTATGCCAGTGAACTATCAACACATTGAAAAAAGCACTCAGAAAAAGTCATTGGGCTTTTCTGGGGGTGGGGTAGGATCTTATTTTAAACTGGCAAGCTCTTCCTGATGTTTAAAAACAAAACAAAAAACACTTACGTTTTCTATGTCAGAGATCCTTTTGAATGCCAGCCATGGAAAGAAGAGATAGTACCATTTTATAAATCCCTCGTAGGGCTACTGAATAGGTGCAAATATTCAGATACATATAAACAAATACTTTGAAGAAATGCCAAAGTCATCCCCCATGTATTAATTAGAGCTTAACTTTAGGAAAAAACTCAGTTCATCTTTAATTCATAGTCAGTTTTTAAAGATTTTATTCTTTATTCTTGGACTACAGGAGAAAAATAAACCACTTTAAATCTGTAAATAGTCTAAGAGTAAATACTTTTAAGTAAAAGGTATATTTGTCTTATGAAATGCACTCTTAGAATACAGGCAAACCTCAGTTACTGCCAACTGCCCTTGATGTGTTTGTAACACCCTAAAGATTAAACGGTATAATGTCATAAATCCTATTACAGTATATAATCTCTAAATTACATTCAAGGGGATAAAAATATACAGCATATTAATGAACTTTACATTTTTATAACACCCTTTACACTGAATGTGAGAATCTAGTTACTTTGGATAAAAGTTTATGAAAATCCATCTCTCTTAGCTATTAAATGAAATGTATTCTGCTCATCTTTGGAAGCAGTTACTTTGGAAATGATGTTAGCCTTAGAAGTGGATTAACCTCTTCTACTTCTCCTGCCCCAAACTTGAAGATTTATTTACATGCATGCTGTCTACAAAATGTGAAACAGAAAAGGGGTAAAAATCTAGAAACATACAATAATTTTTTAAAAAACATACATATACGTGCATGTTTAGAACAAATGTATGTTAATACACTGAAAACAAAAAGTGAGTTCAACAAAAAAGTACCCCCCAACAAAGGAACAAAACACTGCAAAAGAGCAAACGCTCCTTTTGACTCAGCAATGAAATTAAAACAACACACCCTCCAAATTATTATGCACCACAGGGAAAATATATCACAATGGTCTAAAATTTTCAAAATTAAGATGGACACTTACTCCTAGTAGTAGGTTGAACAATGTCCACTAAAAAGATGCATTTAAGTATCTAAGCCTTAACCCCAGTACCTATCAATGTGATCTCATTTGGAAATAGTCTATATAGATATTATATTAAGGATCTCAAGATGAGATTATCCTGACTTTAGAGTGGACCTTAAGTTCAATGACTGATGTCCTTATGAGAGAAATGTCAGGAACACTGTAGATACACATTTACAAGAAGATTGGAATTTCCCTCCAGCATGCACGTCAAAGACAGCATCAGTCCCCTTCCTAATGTGGAGCACAGTACACAATTCAGTCCATAATCTTGATCCTTCCCCTAAACCTGGGCAGACTGACATTCAGTGCCTTACCCTGCCCAAGACTAGATTCAACTCCCAGTTTATAAAAAAGAACAGTGAAGTCAATGGGCTTGGGTTTTTGTTGCTTTTACAGGCAATAAGAGGCAAAAGAAAAATTATTAAACATCATCATAAGAATGCAATTAACAAAAGCCAGATTGTGGAATCAAATCCCGTGTATCACTCATCTCCACAGTGGGAGAAGGGAGTACAGCAGGGAGGGGAATGTATAGATAGTTAGCGACACAGCACCCAGCTGCAATGCACAGCCTATATGTGTATCTTGCTTTGATGAGACGAACTGTCTAAGGCAACTTGGGAGATGTATATGTGGTATACATGTGATAATGGTCAGGAATCATTAGAATTTTTTTTAATTGTGCAATGGTACTATAGTTTAATTTTATCTTTTAGATAAAGACTAAAAAAATACTTATGAGTGGAAGAACTTATTAATTAGTATTTGCTTAAAAAAATTCCTGAAGGGAAAGGGGAAAATGAGTAAGGGTATTGATGCAGCAAGACTAACCCTGAGAGGGGAAAAAGAGGAGCTTTTATCAAGGGCTCAAGCAGAAAATGTCTTGGAGATGATGATGGCAACATATGTACTGATATGCTTGATACAATTGATGTATGGATTGTTCTAAGAGCTGTAAAAGCCCCTGATAAAATTATCTTTAAAAAAAGAAAGACTAGCCCTGAGATGTTAACTACTGATGCCAAGTAATGGCAATATGGAGATTAATTCGTATTATTGTCTCTATTTTTATATATTTCAGATTTTCCATAATAAAGTTTAACATTCTAGGAACTATCATGTTTCCCAGTATTATATAACCTGGTATTCTGCTCCTCTTTAAATATGATCATATTTATATATTTCCTAATAACTAAATCATACTGTTAGAATGAAGATTACTTGGCTATTCCTTAAAAGGTTTTTAAAAACTGTAATGGGTAAGGAACCACCATGAAATGTCAGATACCGCTGAAGACAAAGCGGGTGAATAAGCAAATGTGGTGAAGAAAGCTGATGGTGCCCGGCTATCAAAAGATATAGCATCTGGGGTCTTAAAAGCTTGAAGGTAAACAAGTGGCCATCTAGCTCAGAAGCAACAAAGCCCACACGGAAGAACATACCAGCCTGTGTGATCACGAGGTGTCGAAGGGATCACTGAAGACAAATGGGTGCATAAGCAAATGTGACAAAAAAGCTGATGGTGCCCAGCTGTCAAAAAGTATAGCGTCTGGGGTCTTAAAGGCTTGAAGGTAAACAAGCGGCCATCAAGCTCAGAAGCAACAAAGCCCACATGGAAGAGGCACACCAACCTATGTGATCACGAGGTGTCGAAGGGATCAGGTACAAGGCATCATCAGAACAAAAAAATCTTACCATAGTGAATGATGGGGAGAGTGTGGAGTGGAGATCCAAAGCCCATTAGTAGGCCACTGGAGACGCCCTTGCAGAGGGGTCTCGGGGAGGAGACGAGCCAGGCAGGGGGCGATGTAGCAAAGATGAAAAATACAACTTTCCTCTAGTTCCTAAACGTTTCCTCCCCGCTCCCACTATCATGATATGAATTCAACCTTGCAAGTCTGGCTAGACCAGAGGATGTACACTGGTACAGATAGGAACTGGAAATACAGGGAATCCAGGGAGGATGATCCCTACAGAACCAGTGGTGTGAGTGGCGATACTGGGAGGGTTGAGGGAGAATGGGTTGGAAAGAGGGAACCGAATACAAGGAAGTGTATGTGACCTCCTCCCTGGGGGACGGACAACAGAAAAGTGGGTGAAGGGAGATGTCGGACAGGGCAAGATATGACAAAATAATAATTTATAAATTATCAAGGGCTCATGAGGGAGGGGGGAGCGGGGAGGGAGGGGAAAAATGAGGACCTAATGCGGGGGGTTTAAGTGGAAAGGAAATGTTTTGAGAA
The DNA here is from genome assembly GCF_000313985.2 of Echinops telfairi. Classification (NCBI taxonomy): domain Eukaryota; kingdom Metazoa; phylum Chordata; class Mammalia; order Afrosoricida; family Tenrecidae; genus Echinops; species Echinops telfairi. Next base: position 989,226 of record NW_022111310.1, on the reverse strand, counting down.
TGATGCAATGAATGTACAAATGCGTTTACACAATTGATGTATGTATGGATTGTGATAAGAGTTGTATGAGCCCCTAATAAAATGATTTAAATTAAAAAAAAAAAGAAATGTCAGAAACATCACATTAAAAACAGGACCATTCCGATTCAGTTAAATTAAAAGAAAATTAAACTTTTTTATAATTTTTATTTCTAACTTTATAGATTCTGGTTTCCTGTCTAGTAGAATACCTGATATGACTTAAATATACCTGAAGGTTTCCATGTCTTCATTTTTATTTTTAAAAAATCTGTATCTGGTTATTCACTTATTCATCCAAATGGATATTTATTCTATACTGGGCCTCGAGGAGATCTGGTGGTGCTGCCGGGCACTGGACTGCAAGGTCTGTGGTTCAAAACTAGACTAGTTACTCGGCAGGAACCTGAGGCTACTTGGTCTCAGAAAGGCATGTAGTAGCATCAGAAACCCTCCATCAGCTGGCTATGCAACAGAATCACTTGATGGCAGGGAGTGGGTACTGCCAGGCCTCAGATCAGGTGCTGGGGAGAACAGCAAGAACTAAGAGACGTTCTGCTCGCATAATGCAAACTTCTAGTGAGTAGACGAAAAATTCAGATTTCTTTTTTTTTATCACTCTCATTATGCATCTCATTATGGAAATTTTAATCTAAAAACATTTATTAATAATTAATGCAATTTTCCAATCTTATATCAAGGATTTATTTAGCTATGCACAAAAGCCCATACAATATAATAAAACCCACACTAAACTACTAAGTAAGATGGCTGGTTCCTTAGGCTTTTACATAGCAAAAATAACACAACTCCCCTATTTATCCTTGACTAGTGGGCCGGCAACAACTTGATGGCAGTGAGAGAGAATTTAATACAAATTTAGTAATAGTCTAAAACTAGACAAATAGTTTCATGTGCTGAAAAGTCATTAACAATATTAGTTGTAAAAGGTATAATTTCATTCTCAAACACAAAAAGTTCATAAAGTACTTGACTTCAGCTTCTCCACACTTTGAAGTGAACTCTCTAACGTTGACTTATTTCCTTAAGACAGAATTGCATGTTGCTTGGGCTTGAGAAATTTACTGACCAGGGTGAATCTATTCAATGCAAAAATCCACAAACAATCCAGATTTTTACCAGTCCAAAAATCTATTGCTTGTAAATTCAATGCATGTCAAATTGTTCCTTTAACAAATCAGATTCATTTATCATTGAAAAAGAACAACATTTTTAACAAGTCTGAATATATCATGGCAAATTAAATACAATGCTAAATTTAATTGCCTTCCCCAAGGTATTGATACTATTTTCCTACTGATACCAAATAGAAAAATTCAAAAAAGAGAGGTTGTAAGATACAGAATGTGATTAATAACCAAGGGAACCGAAGAAAGATCCTGCCAAGCCAACAAGGGAGAAAATGGCAAACTCTGAGCTCCTCCAACACCGGCACACTTTTTTACACATTCATTTCCTTGAAGTAAGCCAATATGGGAATCTGAAAAACTAACATTAAGGCCTAAATAAAATAAGAAAACCATTTACTCAAAACATTAAGTCTGAATTTTCAAATGAAACAGACAAAACTGATTCTTAGATTTATCAATTAAATTGAAATGATGAATATGCAAGGTACATTGCTATTAACACGTTTGAAACAAAAGGACTCCAAGTGAGCCAAACTGATATAAACTATGGAAGCCTTCCACAATTCACAACATGCAGAAAAGTGAGTCAGTACAACGGATTCTGCTACAAGACTCCTGCAATTATAACCCGCATTGGAACAACAAAGAAGTGTAATACACACAAAATATAAAACTCTCAACATCTTGTTAATAAAAAGCAGGAGTAGCTACTGGCAAAAGGAGGAATTAGGCTTCATTTCCCAAACTACGAAAGTGTGACGGGAACAAGGTTTAGGATAGGTAATACAGTGTTGTGTTTCAGAGTTTGGAGAGAAAAGCAAGTCTGCCTGTGTTCAAATCCCATTTTCACTTGACTTCCTCATCTCCAAAAGACGAGAACAGAGCCATTCAATCAGACTGCTAGAAGAACATAAAGCACTTAAAAAGTAAAATAAATATTTATTATTAGTAATGAAATTGCACTCATACCTACCTAGTAATCTGAAGCAAATTACTGTTAAACTGAGCCACACATATTGCTGTTTTTGTATATCAGGCTACTTTGAATATTACATCTTTGTATAAAAGTTCCACTGAATGTAAGAAGAAAGCCATGAAAACAAGTTGCTAAGAACGCAATGCCTATGGGGTGCAAGCCTAAAGAGTTAGAGAGTTAGCCCAGTAATTTACTCACAGAGCAACTCTAAGACATAACCAAAGGTGAAAGATTTCTTCGGCAGTTTGCAAATAGACTGCTTTCCAAATCATAAAGCATACAATTCAGTATGACTGACCACTAATGCAACCAATATTTTACATTGATTTTTGAAGGCTGAACTAATATTTCATAGCCAAGCATCTATTTTTCCTCTTCCAAGTTACAATATAAATTGTCTCACAATTCCCAAAGGTACATGCCGTACTTGTTTTGTATTAAAGGAAAGAAATAATTCCAACTCTCAATCACACAGACATTTCCAAAAGGGTATGCTTATATATAAGATCTTTAATCCAAACACTACCAAAGCTTAATAAACATAATTTACTGATAAACTGTATTTCAAGACTATCTACTGTGATTACTCTTATTTTCCTAAATAGTACCAGGAGAGTAAGTTTCTACAACATTATGAATAATCTACCTCAAAGGTCATCAATTTCTCTACTGAAGTACATTGAAACCTTAAAATATTACAGATCAGTTTCAACGTAGCCTGATTTTCCCTAAGGCTTACCAACATTAATAACTGTGAATCTTTAAAAGATAGACATTTGAGGGGGTACCCCAAAAAGAAAGAGAAAAAAAGCCCCACTGGGTAGACCTTTTGTAGTACATATTTTTCTCACTCTGGGTTAGTGCACCCAGTGGTGACGCCTGGGAAGGTTCTCTCTGGTCACAGTGGTTTTTTTAGTAAAAGCTGTTTCACTTGAACCTCCTTTTTTTGTTGTTGTTGTTTTTTTTTTGAACCTCGTTTTTTGTGATGGTCGATTTAAGAGAACAGGCCTGGTTGTGAAATTTTGTTTCCATTCAGGAAAAAAGGCGCAGAAACTACTGTGATGATGAACACAGTTTACAAGGACAGCGTTATGGGAAAAACAGAAGCATATCAATGATTTTCTCATTTCAAAAAAGGTGAAACGTTGATTGATGACAAACCTCGTTATGGATATCCACTGACTCATAGTGAATTTGGAATTTGTCCTACCAAGTCAGACTGTTAATCAAGCTTTCTATTTAGAGGTTCTGAAAAGATTGCCTAACAGTGTGAGACAAAAAAAAGGCCTGATTTTTGGCAGATGGGGGCCTGGTTTTGCTCACGCAGCCATCTCAGTGTGTCAGTTTTGGCCAAAAACAGCATGCTCTCTTGCCCCATGCACCTTACTCACCTGACCTCACTCCAAGTGACTTCTTTTCGTTTCAATTGTCTCATATGCAGAGGGACGTGAAAGGACAGCGATTTGGCGAGGTAGAAGAGGTGAAGAAATAACGAGAGAGATGCTGTCAGCTACCCAAACAGATGAGTTTGAAAAATGGTTCCAAGAATGGAATTGCAGATTTGACAAATGTGTTAAGTGTAATGGAGAGTACTTTGAAGGTGATCGGGTTGTTTTGTAAAAAAATCTAAATTCATTGCTTTGAAAAAAAAAATTCTGCTTTTTTGGGATACCCCCGCATACATAAAAATAATGAAGGTAAGTGCATTCACCATTACAGCCAGTCTAATGTTCCTTTTATATCCTGTGGATATATTTCAGTCTCCTTATCCCCTTCAGCCACTGGTAATCCCTACTTCCTGTCTCTATGGATTTGCCTATTCTGGGCATCTCACACAAAGGGAACCAAATGATATGTGGTTTTTCATACTGCCCGCCTCCCCCCACCACCTTAACATAATGTATACAAGGTTCACCCTTGCATATATGATACTAAATGCATATGCTGCAGCACAGACCAATAAGTATTTTATTCTTTTTTATGACTGAATAATATTCCATTGAGTGAATAGATCATATTTTGTATAGGTATCCATTAGCTGAAGGGCATATGGGTTGATTTCACTTCTTGACTATTATGCATAATGGTATGAATATTCTTCATCGTTTCAGCCCTTTTTTAGATAATAAGATAAAGATTTAAACTTAAAAGGAATTCACACAAAGCATTGGCAGAAATCTCTAAAGATTCTGAAGTCAAACTAAGTAATGATATAATTTTGAAAAGTAGCATCTCTTTCTTTAGAAATGGATTCTGCTCTTCAGAGCAAGTTCATTCTATATTAAAAATCACCTCAACAAGTATAAAGCAGAAAAATACCTTGTCATGGACAGACAAGGTAGTAAAACACAAAGCTATAAAATACAATATTTTCAGTTTCCTCTCTTAGCTTTATCCAGTTTTTTTAAGCTTATATATCTTACATTTAATGTAAATATTTAAATTAGATTAAAATAATTTGTTACAAATTATAAATTTGTAATTGAAAAAAGGAGCATGCCAAATGTGTGTTTATATTACAATATTTGTATGTTTTTGCAGTTTGAGCTGTCCTTCTAAAGCAGTAGGGCAAAAATTCCTGCTAAATATTCAGGATTCACCTAATGAGTCTGAGAAGATTCAACCTCCGAATATTTACTGTTGATAAGTAAAGCAATCAAATCATCCAAATTTACAAAGCTGGTTGAAGGTTAACATTTATCCTATGTTTGAGAGGAAAGACTGATTAATGTTCTTGATTAGTGATTAAAAAGCAAATTATGTAAGTCAAACATCTAAATTTAATCTGCCTAAAAAACACATACCAAAGAGTTTTCCAATTTTCCAAAGATTCCAATTATATATAATGTGGCCAAGAGACCCTAAATGACACAATTGAAGCAAGTTTGTAATGTGCTGTTGTCAGTAACTTACTTTTGTTTGCTTGGTGACAGGAATATTAAGGATGCTTCAAAATAATGCAACATTATTCTTCTACAAATAACATGCTTAGAATATTCTACATAACATGTTTTGCACAGATCGTTCAAAAAGAAACAAAGAATTGATATTGTGGAACTATACCAATTTTTTTTAAAAAGTCTGCTTTACTAGGATTATACTTTTCTATATCTATTTCTTAAATTCATAGCTTTGCTTACCAACTATAAAAATTAACAGTAGAGTTAAAAATAAAACATGCACGGTGAACATTGCCCCTTTTTGGAAGAGGATATTTATTGGACAAGGAAGTCTTCATTTAAAAATCTACTTCCAGTAAGCTATTAAAGGGAGGTAGGTAGGGAGACAAACTAGAAATCTAATTTTTTTACTATAATTTTAAACAATATACTTAAACTAATTAAATATAGTGTGTTACGTTTCCAGAATTATCAAACACACCAGGGATCTAATTTTTAATTCAAATTCAATAAATATTTACTGAGTGGTATACGACGTGCCTAACACTATGCTAAGCACTAGGACAAAAAATAACCATTTTGGGTTTTCCTATCTTTCTCTCTCCTTGTCCTCATAGCTTACACATAATCACTTGAAGAAAGATGCCAGCAGGACAGTACTAGTCTCATTTACCACACACTTGATTTAAATTTATACTCATGGTCTCTAAGCTCAGAATTCACATCAAAACCAACTATGAAAAAAGAATTCACAAGAATCCCCCTTTTCTGTAGGGCACTCATCACTGAGGGGTAAAATTTTTCTCGTATGCATCATGAAGGAAGATCCTCTTTCCATGTTGTTGGCAAAACTGTCAATCATCTTGATGAGCAGCAAATAAATGAATGCCCAATGATGGATTCTGTATTATCCTTAAAAAAGAAATCCATCAACTAAACATCAACAGGTAAATGTTTATACTCGACAGCCATCAATTTCAACTATCCATGCAAAGAGACAGGTGAGCTGGACTGGTAAACCTCGAAATTAGAGAAGTATTAATCGTCTGCTTCCAGCCAATATAAACAGATGTTATTTTTAAACAGGCAAAATCATCTCTTCCACTGAAATTTATTTGCAGCAGATAATGTTCTGTTACATTTTTAATCAAGCAGATGAAGTTACATTTAAATTGAAAATCTGCTTCACTCAACTAATCAGGCAAGTAAAATTCAGAGATGATTGAATAGCATTACACAGCACACTATTACGGCAGGTAAATTGGGAAATTTACCTGTCACACCACACAGCATATTGTTCAGCCACTGCATCTGCAACTTAGAAGCAAAGCACTAAGACAAAAAGGGAAAGGCATGTTAAACAGATTTATAAATCCATCATATTTTATGAAAACATTATTAAAGCTGCCTGTAAATAAATACATATTTTTATTTAAAGGAAAAAAACACACATACCATCTCCCTGGAACTCAATGAAGATTTACATGGGTTATGCTTATCTCTTTCATGTAAATAGTATGCCTGGTTATTTTGAAGATCACTACAGAAAAAGCAACCAATATCTACATTACAACAAAAGCCAAAGAAATATTGACCTCATTATATCTAGGATGTGATGGTCAAGCACAAGAAAGGCAAAACACTTTAACAATAAATGACAAAATAAGCATCCTAATCTGCAAAATAAAATTACCTGGGAACACCAGTAATTTCATATCCAAGTACAACACATCTAGAAAATTAGCAATTCACTCTACAAAAGCCTAGTCTATCAACTATTGTTCCGGAATATAGTTGGAATATTCAGATTTCTAAAATGCTTTCAAAATTTACTGAAATACTCCCTGCCAAAAATGTACATCAATTTCAATTGTTTCTTTCAATTGAAACCCAAACTTAGTTCAAGTAATTACTGTTTTTATCATAAGCCAAATATTTTTGCTGCAACAACAGAATTTCATCCCACTACTCAATCACCTCCTGTGCATACGAAAGCTGGGCATTGAATAAGAATGACCACAGAAGGAATTATGTGTTTGAACTGCAGTGTTGGCAAAGAATACAGTACCACGGACTGTCAGAGAGCAAACAGATCTTGTTTTGGAGAAAGGATAGCTAGAATAATCCTAGCGGCAAGGACGGCGAGACTTCGTCTCATGAACTTTGGACATGTTATTAGGAGAGACCAGTCTGTGGAAAAAGACATCATGTTTGATAAAGCAGAGGGTCAGTAAAAAAGACCCTAAACAAGATGAATTAAGACAGTGGTTGCAACAATGGGTTCAAATGCAATGACTCTAAGACTGGCACAAAAGCTGTCCGTCACTCTGCACACAGGGTCACTGTGAGTTGGGACTGACTTGACAGCACCTCAAAACGAGTTATTCCAATGTTACATCTGGTCTGTCGCTTTTAAAGTTTAGTTTTATTTTCACAATTTCCCTTAAAATATATGTTTGTGTGTCAAAATAGATAAGCACAGTATGTAAATAAGCTTAATTGTCAAGTGTTGTGCCTCTTTTATTTTCCTTCTTACCTTTCTTCCTTCAGGTTTAAGTTCTTCTACTCCTTTGTGCTTTTCCTCTCTTCTTTCTTTTTATTTTTTATTTTTTGGGGGGAGGCAGCAGGGTTGAAATAGTACATAACACAAGAATGCATTCTAGTTATAAAAACAAATATTGTGAACCAACCTTTATTTTCCATTAGGTAGAATGAATGGCTATGGATACAACCATATCTTCATATGGGTAAACTGGGAAAGCTAGCTAAAACTCAGACTCATCAGAGTGGCGTTTTACCTATTTATCACTGTCAACAAATCACAAATACTTTGATTTTGGAAATATAGGTCAACTAAAAGTAGAAAACCAAAATTGTGCAAAAGTTGTAACCAATAGAGAGATGTAGGATGAAAAGGCAAAGAATTCAGTGAAGATATAGGCTTTGAAGGCTTTTAAAAGAAGAAAAATGACAAAGATAAATGAGGAACCAGTATACAGTAGGAAAATGGATTATTCACCACCAATTAACATTTGTTGGTATAAGCACAGAATAATTTCTAGTTCTAGATTATGGTAACAATTTAGGGCTTAAAAAGTCTAAAGCTTTGGAACTCTGCTATGTATGAAGTACAGAGATACAGCATTGAGATTACCACACGTATTTTTTACCATTTAGCTTAAAAACACTCAAATGTAACTATGTTTTTCAAGTAAGTAGAACAGCTATCACACCTAGTAGTATCTTTCAGATCTCATTATGTATCATTGTATCTTTTTCTTTAATATTTTATTGTAATTGGATAGAGTATACAGAGAAAATTAATTTTCCATCCAACAATTCATATACAATTATTTGCATGCCATTGATTGTAATCCTCTTACCAGTGTATCTTTGCAAAGATACAATGTATCTTTATTTCAAAGTTATATGAGACTTGCGAAACTGGTAGACTTCTCGTATACACTGCTTTTAATTAAAACTAAAATCATTTGTTTTATAGTTCAAATGATTAAATATTGGTAATTTTGCATGGTCCAACTCAGATTTCTTCTAAGCTGTTAAGTTTGTTTTATATTTTCTTTTTCAGTAACCTTTTCACTTTATTTTTAGATTCACATGAAAACAGTACCAAGAATTCCCAGCTTCCTCTATTATTCACAGCCTACATTATTACAGAATCTTACAATAAATGAATCAGTACTAGTGATGCCTTATTAATTAAGTCTGTACTTTATTCTGATTTCCTTAGTTTTCCCTTAATGTCCTTTTTCTGTTCGACAAGCCCATCCAGCGTATCACATCAGGCCTTGTGTCCCTAGTTCACCGTGGCTGTGACCAGTTCTCTCCGACTCTTCCTGGTTTGGTAACTGAAAGCAGTTCTGAGAAGTACTAGTAAGGTATCAGAAGAATGTCCCTCAATTGAGATCTGTCGGATATTTTCCTTGTGGTTAAATTAGTGTTATGGCTTTTAGGAAAGCCAAAAACTTGTGGAATCTTATATTAGATGCAAATACTCTCACTTATCATTGATGATGCTGGATTTGAGCATCCGTATTATCGATATGCTTTTACCTTAATCCCAGTCTTCACACAAAAAAATGCATCTATACATTTTAAAACTCTGTAACGATACACTACTATTCTTCACTGATGGTGACAATTTAACTCCTAAATCTTAATGTGAGGCTCAAAAGAGGGGGTTGGGGGGCGGACGAGCCAAGCAGCCCATACTGCACAAAGATTAGTCTCTGCATCACTATCTGCAGTGATTGTTCTAAGTTTATAACTATTTCTGACTTCGTTTCAAAGTTTCCTTGCTTTCAAAATTGGTCCCAAATAGAGGTGCTCAACCTTATAGAATCACAAGACCCTAATGTAATGAGAATTTCTGGTGTAATGCTTGAGCATCAGTAGTTTTTAAAATGCTCCAGCTTACCCTAACTTATAGCCGGGGGAGAAACACTGGTCCAAGCCTTAGCTGTGTCTTGATTGCAGTTCAGGCTGGACTGTCTTCCCCTTAAAAGATTCATAGCTATATTATACTGTTTGAGGCCGTACATTTCTTGTGTTTCCTCAGTTCTTCCCCTAAATGACTTGGGCTAAAAAGAGCCCCTTAGCCCAGGGACACTGCAGCACTATCAGAACATTGGTAGATTAAGCATAGCCAGAGGCAGAGAGCAGTGATTAACATTTAGAAGCATTATTAAAAACAAACCGAAAACAGTACAAGGCAAAGACCATGAAGGGCTGGATACCAAACTACAAGCATAAAAATATTCTGTATTCCAGAAATATACTGTAATGGACTACTGTTTAAAAGCTGGAGTTCACCTTTGTATTGAAATACTTATCTAAGTGGGGGCCAAGTTCCTGGGTGAATTTAACAAATGTGTATTTAACCCACAGGCTAAAGAAATCTCCACTGAAACACATGAAATTGCCCTAGTACTTCAATTTCATAGGGTATAACCTAATATTTAGCATGTTCAGTAAAAGACAGATGATAGCTATTAAAACAGAAGTATTTAGATGCAAGCAAAAGTATTATTTAAAACTTTTTATGTTTGATCTTAAATGATATTACTTGAGGGAAAGGCTAGCCAGACAGATAATTCTATTCACATGTAACAAAAGGAATGAAAACTTTTTGAGAGGCAAGAGCATTAGTTAAAGAGTGGGGAGATAACTCCCAAGAGAGGATGTGTGTGAGCGAGGCAGAGGGGCAGGGGTGCTGGGAATTACAGTGGCACATGAAAGCTAGGTCTGCAGAAACAGAAAATGAACACTGGTCTTCTTTTAAACATCAGTTCCAAGTGAGGGATGGCTTTTATGCATGTGTCACATGCTCAGCGTCAGTAAGAACTTCCGAAAATGGCAGATTTGATACAGCCTCATGGTAGGGAAACAAAAACAGATGAGATCAGATATACGTTAAGTGTGAGGGGTTACAAAAAGCTCATGAAAAAAATGGAATGAAAACAGAATTCTTCCATGAAGTTTTGAAGCCCCATATCTATTAATTTTCATAAAGCACCTGGCATATTAAAAGATACTTAGTGAAATAATTTTATTTTCCTAGGTGGTGAATACCCAGATTCCTTCATAAATACTACAATTAGGGATCTGTTTGGGAAGAATAGACCTACCCTCCTCTTTTCCTGGTATCATCAGCTGCTACGAATGGATAAGAACCAAGCTAAAGAAAAATATCCTTAACATATACTTGTCAAAACATTCTTTATTCAAGTAAACAATTATTAACCACTTCTCATTTTTTTATGCCTTCATTACCTTACAATGTTTTTCTACTTCACATAGCCATTTTCCAGTAATAACATAAACACTATGTGGGGGGAACCCCCCCCCCAATTGGAATTTCACTGGGCAGAGCGGAGCTTTCACAGTACACACATTTCCCCCGCTAGGTGAGCATCAAGCAACTCCCTCTGAGTTAGTGCACCCAGTGGCATCGCCTGGGGAGGTTCTCTCTGGTCACTGAGCTTTTTCGTAAATCCGTTTCACTGGAACTGCGTTTCTCATGATGGCTGATTTAAGAGAGCAGTGTGCGGATGTGAAATTTTGTTTTCTGCTTGGGAAAAATGCCACAGAAATGGTTGTGATGTTGAACATAGCTTATAAGGATAGTACTACGGAAAAAACTCAAGTGTATGAGTGGGTTTCTCGTTTCAAAAAAGGTATAATGTCAATTGATGACAAACTGCATTCTGGATGTCTGCTAACTTCCCGAAAGGATGAAAATGTCGACTCATAGTGCATTTGGAGTTTGTGCCACCAGGTCAGACTGCTAATCAAGCTTTCTATGTAGAGGTTCTGAAAAGGTTGGGTAACAGGGTGGGACAAAAAAAGCCTGCTTTGTGGCAGACGGGACTGTTTTTGCCAGCAAGACAATACTCACACAGTCATCTCAGTGTGCCAGTTTTTGGCAAAAAACGCATGTCCCACGCACACACCTCAGCTCCATGCGACTTCTTTTTGTTTCTGCTAATGAAGAGGGACATGAAAGGACAGCAATTTGATGAGGTAAAGAGGCAAAGAAAAAAATGAGGGAGGAGCTATCAGCCATCTAAACAGATGAGTTTGAAAAATGTTTCCAAGAATGGAATCACAGATTTGACAAATGTGTTAAGTGTAATCCAGAATAAATTTAAATACATAGCTTTGAAAAAAAGTTCCACTGTTTTGGGGTACCCCCATATAACCATTTCATGATGCAAACATACAATGATTTCTTAAGGACTCCACTTCTGCAACTTTCTTTTCTTAAACTAATAACAGCAAGCCATGACTTGCCCTTGTGCATTGCTGATGGGATGCAAACTGGTACAGTTCCTCTGGAATACAGTTTGGGGGTTTCTTGAAAATTAAACCTGCAACTATCCAACATTTACACTCTTGGCCATTTAATCTGAAGAAATGAAAACTTACTTTTCAAATAAAAACCTTCACACAAATTTCATAGAAGCTTTATTCCTAAAAGTACCAAACTGGGAACTACCCAGCTGTGCCTCAATGGGAGAATGGTGTTAAAACATCCTGTATGCATCCATCTCCCAGGACACAACTCAGCAGTAAAAGGAACAAACTATTGATCCACACAACAACCTGGACGACTCTCAAGGGAATTCAGCTGAATGAAAAAGATAATCCTTTAAAGTCATACACTGTATGATTCCATTTATATAGTACTTTTGAAATGACAAAATTAGTCGCTGTCAGGGATCAGGCACAGTAGGGGTAGGAGCTATCAAAGGCCAACGCCAGGCCAGAAGCTTGTGGTGCGTACGTAATAAGACCAAAATCCCAGGTATGATACTGTACTATAGTTTTGTTTTACTGAAGAAAACTGGGGAAAGGGAAAACAGAAGCCTTCTATATTGTTTCTTTAAACTGCATGTGAGTGTACAATTACCTCTATACAAAATGCTTACTATAATTTATTTTAAAAATGCATCCTTTATCTAGTCTTTCTCCGTTTCAGATAATTTCCTTTTATTGCTAGGTCAAAAGAATTAATTATTCCTTAAAGCTCCCAACAGTGTATAATTATTTCCTGAAGAACCCATGCCTATCAGCATTTCCCCCAAGATGATCTGAGTCTACTGTTCTGTGGCCTTCAAAGAGTAGCTCAAGCTTCCCCTCCTTTGCTCTCTTCACCGCACCCTTGGGAAGGTGCCTTGCGCTGTGCTCCTGAAGCAGCCTACCCATGCTGTGCTTACTAACCATAGTGCTTATTAATCAGTTTCACAGTGTTTTACTTGTCTCTACCCACATGATTATAAGTTCCTTGACAGGAGGAATAATATCTTCTTTATCTGTTCCTAGTATACAGCAGGATAGTTCAACAAATGTTACTAAATGTATGAATGAATAAACAAGTATTATTAAAACATTCTCATTAATGTGCATTACAGATATTAAGGCTTTTCTGGGTGGGGAAATGCTGGTGGCACTGACAAATTTATGATAGAAGATACTATACTACTAAGAATGACTTGAGATAGAAGACAAGGAGTTTAGCTGACTTTGCGACATCAGCACTCTAAAACCACCAGCCACTCTGCAGGACACAGATGAGGCTTTCTACTCCTGTAGAAGGTCATGTCTCAGAAACCCAACGGGGCAGTTCTACCCTGACCTCTAGTGTCGCAAGGAGTCAGATGGACTCAATGGCAGCGAGGCATGACATCCCGAAGAAGTGACTGGAGGGTCTTAACTGGAAGTGCAGGCTTTTGAGTCATCTGCATAGACCGATAGCTGAAACAGGAGAAAGCCACACTAAAAAAATAAATAAATAAAAAGGGTTTTCAGAATATCAGAGTTGTAAAGTCAGAAGTGGAAGGAAGCTCTTTTTATTGCAAATATTTTTGTAATGTTTCAAGTATTTTATCATCTATATAATTTTCCATAACAAAATGCCATTATTCACTGCCAAAAAACACTTCATTAATCCTTATAATAACTCTATGCACATCAACATTGTACAGTTGTGGAAACTAAAACTTGTAATGTCGCAACTTGTTTAATACAGCCAAAATTTCAAAGCTTGGTCTCATGCAAAAATCCAGTTATTCTCACAAAAGAATCTAATCACACAGATTCAATGCAGAAAAGTAAACAACGGTCACTTGCTTCATGTCACTGAGTCAATGCTACTCATAGCAACCCTGGGGGACAGAGTAGAACTGGCCCTGGAGTTTCCGAGATTGTTTACAGGGGTGGAAACCCCAAAGTCATTGGAAAATTTGTGAGTAAAACAATATGCTTATTGAGGATCAACTAAAAAATTAAAATTAAAAGAATCAATTAAAGTGTTTTCTCATGAATTTATAGTGGATTCCAGGTAGTTGCTATTAATCAGAAGACTCAATATCTGCTATACCACTACAAATAAAATACTTCAATGACTTAAAAAACCCTCTTAATTGGATAAAATATTAAATCTAAGAACCAAGAAAAAAGTTCTAAAATAATATTACATCTAGTTCTACACAGCAAATTTGCTTCTCAAAAGCAATATCTAATTTTATGGATAATGAGCTTCTGAAACACAGAAATCTCTTTTGTAAAGGAGCGCTATGGTGAATCATTTGGAAATTAGCACCAAATTTTGTCTTTTATATATCACATTTTCATGTACTAGTTTCATAGCACTATAAAAGAAATGATGGTAAAGGTTGGTTATTTTAGGAAAACCATAAAAATAAAATTTTTTTATAATAGTGATACGTTTATAATCTTAATTCTTAGCTACTAGAGCTGAATAGCAAATCTGAAATTTTTAGTGAAGATCTATAAAAAGAACTTAAATGAAATAACACATCTACAGGTCTGAATCCTATGACATCTTATTTTTACCCTAAAAAATGACTTTTTAACATCTACAGTTCAGTAAATACAAAGGGGTTTCAAAAACCAAACATCAGTCTCCACGACTCTGAGACCATAACTAGCTCCCATGATCAACTGCTCTGAAAGGGATCACATTAGAAGGTCCTGAATTGAGTGGGAGAAAAATGTTGATTTAATCTCAAAATCATGAAAAAAGACCAGGCTTTTAAACAAGCAAACAAACAAAGACTAGGCTTACTTGATGGAAGACACTGGTGGAACCTTCAAGTCTACAGCAGTGCTTAAGCACCCTTCATGATGGAAATGAACTCACCCCCTGTCTCAAATTTCATCAGAATAATAGACAATAGGGGAATATTAACCCTGGAGAGGTGTGGTAGTTACATAATCCGCTGTCAATTTGAGCCTTAAAGAGTGAAGGGGTAAAGTTTGGCCTGTCAATCGGGTCACAGCTTGATGACCTCATCTGGAGGCACTAAAGAGATAAACAGCTTGCTGGAGGCAGGACACACATATATGCCCTGTGAGACATTCCTGTTGAGAAGACACATGGAGCTATGCTAGAGCCCTGGAGCTGAAGGAGCCACATGGAGACCCCTGCCAGTGCTGAAATACTTCCATTGCCACTGGATCCACAAGACTTTCCACCCACTGGCCTGTGAGCTTCCTGCATTCGGAGTTGTTGCATGTGTTGTGTGAGTATGAAGAGGAATTTATAGATTGGTATCAGACATGGGCTAATATCGGGCTTATGGACGATCTGGACTGGGCTGGGATGCTTTCTTACTATCTGGGCTGGGATGCTTTCTTAATATACCATTACTCTTTTATATAAAACTCTTTCTTATACGAATATGAATGTCTCTGGATTTGTTTCCCTAGTCCACCCAGACTAACACAAGAGGTATGCACTCTGTTCAATAATCAACCATTTGAGATCTAAAGACCAGCATTATAATCTAAGGTCAAGGAAGGGTTAGAAAAGAAATGGAAACAAGCAATACAGGGATGAAGTAGGATAAACGATGTTATTCTGTGGGGTTGCATTAGAACAAAATGTGCACAAATTGTTAAATGAAAACTCAGCTCGCTAAACCATCATTTAATTCACAATAAAAAAGTTACTTGTTTTAAGTTCTTGGAAAAATGAAAGTTCATATTTTATAGGTGAGAACACCTCGAACAGCAAACATTTCTAAATCTTAAATGGCAAGGTTGGATTCTTCCCCTGTACCCAATATTTAATTATGGCTTTTCAATATGCAAAACAGATAGAAGAAACAGTACACTGATCATCCAGATTCCCACTGTTGTGACTGTTAGTTACTAGTACATTGACAGACTTGGAGTTTATGTAGAACTTAACAAGATGCTGCCCTGTCCAAATCACTTATTTGTAAGAAATCCTACAAAGAAATGCCTGAGGATCTCTTTTGGAAAAATTTAAAAGAAAGTTAGATACTTATTACTTGGTCAAAATTTCTCAAGCTATTTCTCTGAACATTTTTTGTTGTGTAACTGTCCTGTTCATTGAAGAATGTTTAGCATATCCCTGGGCTCAACAGGCCACCCCCTGCCAAGGATTCTCTAACATGCTGCCATCAAGTAGATTCCAACTGACAGTGGCCCTGTAAGACTGAGAGCTACCCTATAGAGTTCCCAAGGCTATAATTTTTACTGGATCAGACTGACACATTTCTCCCTCAGATCAGCGGATAGGTTTCAACTGCCGGTTTTCAGTTCGCACAACAGTGCTAACTACTACACCACTAGAGTTCCTTAAACTCAATGTTCCACTGATTCAGTGTCAGGCTGCTGAGCTCAAAACGGCTGTGTGCCACGCAGTGTCTTTAAAGGTCATATCAGAACTATGAGCTTTAAGAGGAACTTGGGCAAGGTTTACCAACTAAAGGCATTCTGTAGTTATGATGACTGAGTTCAAAATATTCTGTAAAGCAGAGTCATCATGTGCAAAACAGAACCACGGTGAATACAAATTGCCATGCCACTTGTCTCCTCCAACCCTGAGTTCTACTGCCTAGACAATGAGAGTGCTGGCCTTGAACCAGTGAATTCCACTATGTCAGTCAAACGCTGAGGGCTACGCTTCACAAATACAGATTCCTGAGCTTCCCCAGGGATTTCAATTCAGTAAGTCTGGGGAAAAGCCTGGAAAATGTTGTTAAATCCAGATACACAATCAGATGGGAAATTTTGACCTAGATGATTTTCAGATTCTTCCAACAAGAACAGTCTCTAAGTATAAGAGTATGTGCGATGTCTGGCACTACGTATGTGGAGTAGTCTGGCAGCCACTAGGATCAAAGGGGGATAGCATAGTTGGACTTTGTATAAATTACACCAAAAAAGGCCCTACTTTTTAATATTTAAAGAAATCTTCAAACTCTGCTGCTATGGCAGAAATAAGATCACATTTTTAAAAGATGAACTCTGGTCCATGTTATAAGGTTACTTCTAGTTAATCACTGCTTCTTTATCTTTATTCCTTTTCACATTTGCCAAAGACCCAAAGGACTGATCAGCTCTCATGTCTTTCTGCTTATCCTAAAGCAATTCTATCTTTCACTCTTAGGAGGGATCAGAGCAGAGATGAGAAAATCTAAAAAGATGTTGTCCCACATTCTTAGCATCTTCAAAATTTAAAGGAAACAGTTAAAAAGGACGGAAAGGCAAAAATTTCTGTGAAGGTTTCAGAGAGCAGGAGTAAAAAGTCAAAGCAATTTGCCCAAGATCTCATAAAATCATATAGGAATATCACAGAGGTTAGCCCTAACAGCTAACAATGGCAATCACTCAAAATCAAAAGGTTCCCATACTATTACCTCATCTCTATTTTTGTCTGAATACCAAAATATCATTAATAAATATTCAAGTTCAATAAAATTATTTTTCCTTTTTACCAAATTGGTGTTCATGACTTAATATGATGGGTTAACAAATACTTAAAAGTTTTTTTATATAGCTATCATCTCCTAAACAAATATTTCTAATATTTGCTTAAAGATTCTAAAGGTACTTTTAATATTTTAAAAGATACTTTTAATATGCCAGCAGCATCAACTTATTGTAGTTGAATACTGAAGTCAGTCTTTATCCTACAATTTTATTAAAATTCAACACCTCTGGACATAACTGCATTTGAAAATCTGTTTCACAAAGGATTACATGGACCAGACAAAATTAGGGATACATACCTGTTAAAAGTATGAATAAAAGTGGACAACATGCAAATCAACTTTTATCTCTAAACTTTATTTCTGATCGTGCCACAAACAGACAAGCCCAGTGATTTAATACCTTGGGTATTTTTTGTGCCACTAGGCAAAGTAACCTAATTCTCTTAATTCCTAGAATTGGCTGCTGTTCCAAGACTAGGATTGCATTCAAAGTGGCTGTGGCATACTATAATACAATTAATACTCTGCACAAAGAAAAATAAGCTTATTTTTATTCAGCAAACTAACGTATTTTGTTTCCATTTGCAAACCAGATTATAAACAATTGTTAGCTGCCCCACATGCCTTGATCTTTCACACATTCTATACAAAATCATTCTTCTAATGATGAATTTTAGAAGGAATTTTTTTTCATGGCTAATAAGACCTTTTTATTGTTTGTTTATTAGATATCAAGTACCCTATGCTTTTCTTATATCTTAACTCTTTTTTTAAAATCATTTTATTAGGGGCTCATACAACTCTCATCACAATCCACACATACATCAGTTGTGTAAAGCGCATTTGTACATTCATTGGAATTTTAGAAGGAATTATAAGGCTGCTATAGTAATATTATAATTCATGTGTCTTCTTAATAAACATGTTACTCAATCTACTTCTAAAGACGTAAACATTTTTCCATATGAAGTATATGTATTTATTATGCTTAATATATAATCAAACTAAAACGTCCAAGTTTCTAGAGGAAAATGTCACATAACCTCTAAACATACTTTGTTCTTGTGAACTGCCATCCGGGCACTGCATGGGGTTTTCATTGGTTGATTGTCATGGAAGTAGATCATCTGGCCTTCTAATGTTTTCATTGAGAATCTCTGTTGAAATCTGTTTGGCTTCATAGTACTCCTTCCCTATTCCTTCCAGACATTCCTTAACACTTATTCTACACTCCTTTCCTTAGGCAATGCAAAGGTCAGTCTCCACAACGCTGAGACCAGAAGAACAGCAAGGTGCCTGGCTATCATTACTAACTGCTCTGAAAGGTGATCCTGTACAGAGTAAAAGAAAAAATGTAGAACCAAACTCAAAATCATTAGAGACCAGGCTTATTGATCAGCTAGAGACTATGGATCTTAGTTACTTCTTCAGGTCTGAAAATGAATTCATCCCAGTGTTTGAATAATTAACCATTTAAGATCAAATAAGCAGCATTACTAAAGGACAGAGGGCTAAGAGGAGAAGAGGAAGAGGAGGAGGAAAAGGAGGAGGAGGAGAAGGACTGGAACCAGGGAACACTGGGAGTAAGTGGGATAAGATGGTACATTGAGGAGCTTGAAGTATATGAGTTGAAACAAAATGTGTACTAATTGCTGAACATACAACTGGTGATCTACTCAATAAGCTCTCACTTAAATCACAATAAAAAGTGTTTAAAAGTAAGGGCTGTGTCAAAGCACAGCGAGGACCATTGGGCTGGCCCCACTACGAGACATGATGGCCCTCACTGACCCATAGCACTATGGGAGACAACACTGGAGACACAGTGCAGGAATTGTGCCTCATCTGACCCCACCACACTGAGGCGCAACATTAAGAGTGTGCAACAAAACAGCAAGGGGAACTAAGCAACGAAGACCCCAGGGAACACCAAATAGACTTTGAGGCCAGGGCATGGTTCCCCAGCAGACTCGACCAGAAAACACTCGTAAAGGTCAACAAACAGAGCTTGAACTATTTACAGGCTTTTTTTTTTGTCCTTGGTATTTGTTGTTTTGTTTTCTTTTGTGCTTTGTTTTGCTCTGTTTTGTTTTTTGTGCTTATTATTTTCTCTAAAGGTCTATCTAGATAAGATAGGCAGGTAAATAATCTGGAGGAGATTGTCTGGGACCGATGGTTCTGGGGGGACATGGGAGAGGAGGACAAACAACAAGTGATCCAAAAATCAATGGCGAGGAGGGTGTAGGAAGACTGGTAGAGCTAGATCAAGGGTAATGTAACCAAGAGGAATTACTGAAACCCAAAT